>NC_061103.1:51093142-51095642 GCF_015104395.2 Macrobrachium nipponense
ACACTTCTGTGCAAAGAAAGAAGAAGAAGAAAAAAAGGCCGAAACCCGGGAGAACGAATGGTCACTGAACCCAAAGGGTCGAAGGCTGAGCAGAGTGAGAGAGTTATTCGAATAACTGAAGTTGACACTTGACAGAGTAGTACTAGTATACTGCAAAGGTCGACCCAACAAACTTGTGGCGCAACCTTCATTGTTCAATGAGCTGCCTGAGATGCTCCTCCCGATTCTTGGCCCAGGCAGCTCGATCTCTTAGGAAACGAACTTAGACTAGTAAGACAATAATAACTCCAATTTCTTCAGTATTACTAAATTCCCCCCGAGCTCACTCCTATTCTATTATATCGGTTTTCGTGTGATGCACAAATTGACGACTCACTCTAAAATGAGCTTTAAAACCAGGAATAAACATAACCAGAGACAAATGCACATTAAGCAACGCAACCAACATAGCTACAACTTCATGGATAATGAAAAAAGTATGATCAAATTTCAGCTATAGATGATGAATGTAGCTTAAACCATAGACAAATGGACGTTAGACACATAACAATGTAGCTACAACTACGTGCAGAACAGAACACGGAGTATACAATAACATTTTTTCCCCCCTGAAATTGGATTTAGCCCATGATTATATACATATGCACAGTCAAATGTTTATAAGCAACAAAACCAACGTCGTTACAACCAAGTTCCTTCAAAGACATCCAGAACAGACGTATAATACATTTTTCACTCTGAAATGACCTTCAGACCAAGAGTATATACAGATCCATCGACAATGTACTTACATAAGTCACAAAACCAATGCAGCTACAACTACGTACAGAGAAAAAGACGTACAATCAAATTTTGGGACAAAACAGAGGGAAAACGGAATAGAGAGAGAGAGAGTGAGGGGATGTTGGTAGGGGGGGACTCAATCTCATTGTACCCTTACACAAACAACCTTCTTCAGCACGTGATACGTCGCCTCAGCTGACATCATTAACTCGGCCAACTCTCGAGAGGTCGTTGGATACAGCGCTCCCCTCCCCCTCTACAGAGAGAGGAAGACGCCTCTACGAAAATTATGCACAACACAATATCGTCAGGGAGCTGTTATCGCGAAGGGACGGGTTATGGGGGGGTAATCTCCCCCTGCTATCTCTGCTGATATCTCGAGCATAATACCATTACGTTTCTCACGATCTGACGCTGAGTCATTTCTTATCTAAGGAGGTAGCTGTTACGAAACAGTTTTTTTTTTCTTTTCTTTTTTTCTCTCTCTCTTCTGAATATCCACTGCGTGAAGCGAAGGTCTTCCTCCTTCCGTTAGTCTCTTTCTCTCTCTGTCTCTTTCTCTTCTCTCATAGATATATAATATGTATATATCTATATAGATATATATAGATGGTATATATATATAGTATATAAAATATATATATAATAGATAGGAGATAAGATATATATTATATATATATATCTATAATTATGTATTACTGCTATGAATATAAGATATGTACATACAAACATACATACATACATACATACATATAGTAGATATATATTATATATATATAATAGTTATGTATATATATATATATATAATTATATGCTTAAAAAAATCACTGTAGATACACGTGACTTTATAAATAAGCGAATACCACAGGAAAATAATAGTCAGAAATCCAAGCGCTTTCGTCTTTACTCAGACATCGTCAAGGAGTAAATCTGTGTATTCGCTTGATATATGTATGTATGTATGTATGTATGTATATATATATATATATATATTATATATATATAGATATATATCATATGTATATAAGATATAACATATTTAAGAGAGATAAGAAACTATACGTCTATACCTACATACATATTTATATATATATATATATATATATATTATATATATATATATATATCAATGTCCTCCACAAAGAAAACGAAGGAGAAGCCATAGAGGAGAAGAAGAAAATAGTTCTTAATTTGCCCTAACAGTTTCGCCTTCCATCAGGCCTCTTCCGAGGGACTTGATTAACTAATAGCAAAAATGATTAATGTTGCTTACAACTGTTACAGGATGATATAGAAAATAAATGGACTATAGTAGATTCACATCAGCCGTGCATCTGATGTCTAGGCCTTATGACGCTCCTGATTGGCTGTTCATAAGCCAATTAGAGGGCTGGAAACTCTCAGTCTCGCTCGAGAGTTCACATAGGCAGGATGTATGTTCTGACCTCTCTTTCAAAAGTGATAACTTTCATTACACCTCAGCTTTACCTACAGAAAAGAAGTGTTTCCGAATTTCATCACTAAACGTCTTCAAGCCAATGATTTAAGGATTATAATGAAATAAGAATTATGCAACTCTGTAAAGTTAATGCTAAAATATTTATAGTGAAATAAACATGACATTCTTAATATAAACTATATTCTTTCATCCTTACATGAGATCGCAGTGCATTCATCATTTTGTGTTTCATACAGTTTCGAAGCTTAAAAGTCATGG
>NC_061103.1:51100642-51178142 GCF_015104395.2 Macrobrachium nipponense
ATTGTGCGTTGAGCACAATACAATAGTTTCATGAGGCTGATGTGATTAGGTCATATCTAAACATGGTCATATCTAAACATAACCATATTTTGAAATGGATTGTCACTGATTATTCTTATGAGTTAGCTGGCGTTTTTTGCTGTGGGTGTCCTGACTGTTCGGAATCATATTTTCACAAATAGTTTGTGTGAATTTTAGCTGAAAAAAAAAAACATTGGTTTCTCTATGCTGGGTTTTCAATTAAGTTTAATCCTAGACATTACTTATTTCACTTTAAATAGGCTTGCAATTAGGTTAGATTCTTGACTATGGAAATTCTACTTGAACTGTTATATTGTTTACATTAGACATTGACATGAGAAGTTTGGTAAGATTTTGGTTTATATAAAGTTTCGAAGTTAGATTTTTGTGTTATTCATTGGTTGTGTAAATTAATGATTTAAGGCATAACTGATATTTGTAGTCTGTCAGCATCGTTATTCTTCGCCCACTCTACTGAAAACTTGACAAGCACTGCTGAACATTGGGCAGAATGATGACTTGCCACATCATTTACCATAAAAGAAACATCGATTTTATTCATGCGTTTACTGAAACAACGACGTTTTCTCCTGAACAATAAGTCTCTGACATCATGAAGAAGAAAACGACCATTTCAAAGTAGGAAGCCGAACCAGCTGAAGTCACTCGACCAACAAGGAAGGCGTGGTCGGTACGGTGTTCGCGTACCACCTCGGTGGCCGCGAGTTCGATTCTCAGGCATTCCCTTGAGGGGACGAGAGATGTGTATTTCTGGTGATAGAAGTTCACTCTCGACGTGGTTCGGAAGTCACGTCAAGCCGTTGGTCCCGTTGCTGAATAACCTTACTGGTTCCATGCAACGTCAAAGACCAAACAAACAAACAAACAAACAAGGAAATGAAACTACAGAGTGCCTAGTGCAGGTTCACCTGAGAATCTAATCACTCATCGCTACAGTTCGTTACTGTCTCCATTATCAGTGCAAGGAAGAATGCAGCCACAAGATAAACGATCGTTGCCGAGCCAATAAAAATAAACCTCAATGGGTTGATGGGCATGAGGTGGGCGGGGGAGGGGTGGGGGGGAGTTGCACCAAAACGAGCATAAGCAACTGAAGCCCAGGCCAAGCGCTGGAACCTATGAGGTCTGAAAGGTGGAAAAAGCTTCACTGTGGAATCAATTGTTAGAGAGGCTTGAGAGTCAGATGGAACAAAGAGAATATGAACGGGGGTAAAGTTAAAAGAATGCACGAAGTTGCAGATGAGATCCATGAAAGGGACGCTGCGCAAAACCTTACCTCATGCCTACAGTGCACCACGTGATGTGCACTGACGGCACTAAACCCCCTACGATGACCAACTCGTCAATGAAAGAAAGTTTCGAATACCTGTCAAACGTCCCTCCTCCTCCTGTTGGGGTCAAAGATTCAACTCCGCTTAAAAGAAAGAAAGAAAAAGAACAATATCCCTCGTACACCATCCCCCCGCAACTGCACCCCCCCAAACCCCCCGGGCCACGAGACCCCAAGAGAAAACCCTGAGAGAGGAGCTGACTCGGCCAACAAATGTGCGAGAAGGGCCTGGCCACAGACCCACCCGGTCAATACAATTATGCGATTAACTGGAGATGATAAATGCGCCTCAAAGAGAGAGCGGGGCCTCCCCCCTTCTTCTGAAGCCTTACAGCGATGATGCAATCAAATGCGACGTCAACAAAGCGACCACAAGTGGACTTCCAGCACAAATGACGACGTCGTTGGACTCTGGAACAGCCTCCCAGAGAAGGTCGTGCAACTGGAACTTCTTCAGAAGTTCCAGCGAGACGCAATGCATTTACTACGCTAATACTAATCTCCTGGCATTTTAATACAATTTTAGCTACTTATTAATCTATGAATTTGTCTTTTTTTTTAACAAAAAAGAGTGAGATCTCTTCTTTCTGTATTTCCCTTGACCTCCTCTTACTCCTTCCTAATGAATACCTTCATATTCTTTGAGAGCTTGAATTTTAAGTCGATGGCCCCTTTGGTGGGATCGTTCCATATGAATAGGGTTCTTCATCTTCTGAATAATAATAATAATAATAATAATAATAATAATAATAATAATAATAACAGAGAATTCATCGTCTTTCTTAGACTATGCTCATTACTTCAGACACTCTTAGGAGTCCTTGACCTGGCAATAAATCTCAAATTTCCTTGATTATCTTCCAAAACAGCTCGAGTGTCATTCATCTTTCCTCCCATCAGGAGGGTCGCCAGGAATTTTCTGGTGGGGGGCCACTGGGGGTGGGGGGGGGGGTTGCGTGTGTTTGCGGGGACTTATGTAGTATTCTCAAGAAGAATTGACATGAAATAATACTATAACGTTATAAATATAACAGATAATGTATGGTATAATAAGGCCTACTTTTACTAATGTATTATCATAGTTTGAAGAGGCAGTGTAGTCGTTAGGACTCGTGCAATGTAATAATAGTAGTGCTCACTTATACATACATATATACATACATGCATACATATATATATATATATAATATATATATATTATTGATAATATATATATTATATATCATATATATATACTATATCTATATATATTATACATTATATATCTATATATATATATATATATATATACAAATATAAATATATATAATACATATCATATAACATATACATGGTATATATACATATATATATATATATATATATATATAGAATAATATATATATATATATATATATATATATATGAATAACTTATCACATCACCGTGATTCATATAGATCATTCGAGCTACAAATGTCCTTTAATATCATATCTAATTCGCTCTACCTCAGAATTGATATATTTTCATATATGTACCGAAGGGGAATTTTTAGTTGTTAATAATTTCGTCCCCTCATGGGATCGAACCACCGTCCAGTGGACGGGAACGAAATCCGGAACGGCCAGTGACGTTATCCAGTCGGCCAACAGAGAAGCTATAATTTTATATCGATTCTGGCCTTACAAATTCACCGTCGAACTCGGCGTTTTCGTAATTAGAATCGATATGAAACCCCCTCTACCATATTAGCCAATTCGAACGTTTTGACCCACGTAGGCTTGTAAGGAATAATTATCACATCACCGTGATTCATATAGATCACTCGAGCTACAAATGTCCGAATTGGCTAACATGGTAAAGGGGGTTTCATATCGATTCTAATTACAGAAACACCGAGTTCGACGGTGAATTTGTAAGGCCAGAATCGATATAAACTTATAGTCTCTCTGTTGGCCGACTGGATAACGTCACTGGCCGTTCCTGATTTCGTTCCCGTCCACTGGACGGTGGTTTGATCCCATGAGGGGACGAAATTATGATCAACTAAAAATTCCCCTTCGGTACATATATGAAAATATATCAATTCCAAGGTAAAGCGAATTAGATACTAAAGGACATTTGTAGCTCGAATGATATATATATATATATATATATATATATATATATATATATATATATATATATATATATATATATATGAAGGACTATGCAAATAAAACAAAGGAGAGATTTAAAGTTAATATTCATAACATGCATCATAGGTGATAATAGTGTGCTATTTTAAAGAAAAATATACGAAAGTGAATCCACAAAGAATTGACCAATAAACCAAAGAACGACATCGATGACACGACAGTAATTGTCAGTGAGATTCCCGAGACCTTGTAAACGAAATTTTTTTGTCCTCGTCGCCTCTAAAACAGGAGAGGTACAGAATCTGTATCGGCCACTTTCTGTGAAAGAACTCGTGCGTCAGATTCAGCGAAATTTCAGGTATTTTTTCTACGTAAGTTAAGCTGCTTCAGTGTTCTTGTTACAGCGGGTTTCGGCCGCATAGTCAAAGACTGGGAAAATCATGCTGGGTTTTAAACCGATTTATCATTATTATTACCACTATCACTTAGACAATATTACCTATTCATATGGACCCAGAAGCCCACTAAAGGGGTCGCGATGATATATGGCGTTCATCAGGGAGAGGAGGAGGTCAAGAGAAATGCAGAAAGAAGAGATCTTACTTCAGAAAAAACAAACAATAAATCGATACATTAGCGAATAGGTAGAGATGTATTCAAATGAAAGGAAGACAGTATAAGGGCAGCCCTGCATTGCGTCTTCGCTGGAGTTCTAGTTGCAAGACCTCCTCTGGGAAGATGTCTATCTTCAACCTTACATAAAATAGATTATGGCTAACTTCAACCTTACATAAAATAGATTATGGCTATCTTCAACCTTACATAAAATAGATTATGGCTATCTTCAACCTTACATAAAATAGATTATGGCTATCTTCAACCTTACATAAAATAGATTATGGCTATCTTCAACCTTACATAAAATAGATTATGGCTATTTTCAGCCTGACATAAAATAGATTATGGCTATCTTCAACCTTACATAAAATAGATTATGGCTATCTTCACCCTTACATAAAATAGATTATGGCGAACTTTGATCTTAAATAGAATACAAACTACTGCGGAGGCTAGAGGGCTGCAATTTGGTATGTTTGATGATTAGAGGGTCGATGCCCACCATACCAATTTGCAGCCGTAGATCTAGCCTCAGTAGTTTTGAAGGACTGAGGGCGGACAGAAAAGGGGCAGATGGACAGACGAAGCCATCTCAAGAGTTTTCTTTTACAGAAAACTAAAACCAATAACAGGTTTTTCCTCTTACGGGCAACTGGGCACTCATATGAGACAGAAGCTTCGAACAGGTAGTCTCCTGAACTCATCACGAGACCAGATGACAACTGCGCGAACACTAAGACCAGATTCTGTCGCGGTATCATTGGTCAAGGACGCTTCGGAAGGCTTCATTAGAAGAATACTTCGCTGAATGACGTCCTTTCAGAAGACATGAGACAATTTAGGCTGTAGGCCAAGCACTGGGAACGATGAGGCCAATCAGCGTTGAAAGGGAAATGAAGAGTAAGGTTACAGCATTGTAACGTGGGAAAATCTGAAAGCAGTTGAAGCACTATGAAACAATTGTTAGAGAGGCTGGAAAGAAGACGGACGAAACAATATGAACGGATGTACAGTCAAGGGAATGAAAGGGGTTGCAGTTAGGGGCCAAGAAAGGGACGCTGTCAAGAACCTCAAGGAAAGCGTAGGGCCGACGTGCTTACGTAAGATATTTTAAATTCGCATTCGTTTTGATCTGCATCCATGAACTGATCACTGAATTGTTTTACGTAGCGTTATAGTTAGGTGAATATTCATTTCGTGATGCTGTCTCCTATCTCCATTTCGCAGGCGCTTAACTACTGAAGTAAGATTTGAGCGTTTCAGCCTCTTCTGATTCCATGTCCCGCGGGGAGGTAGTGCTGTCAGTTTACCTCGCGTGGTGCACTGTAGGCATTACAGACAGGTTTTTGCAGTTCCCCTACGGCCCCTATAGCCTTCCTTCATTGATTCACCGAAGAAAAACTTGACTTGGATAAACCTATACTATAGACTTTTCCTATTCCTGGCTTTGATAAGCTCATGTGATGGACTTTTCCTATTTCTGGATGTCCTTCCTGCGTTGGGGGCTTAACTTGCCCAAACCGAGAGGGCGGGTCTTGCGTCATCACGAGCTGGTTTTTCGGTTGATTGTTTGTTTGTATGGTGTTTTTACGTTGCATAGAACCAGTGGTTATTCAGCAACGGGACCAACGGTTTTACATGACTTCTGAACCACGTCGAGAGTGAACTTCTACCACCAGAAATACACATCTCTTACCCATCAGTGGAATGCTCGAGAATCGTGCGCGCGCGTCGGCGTTTTTAAACTAAACAGAGAAGGACGTCGAACGTTAGATTACGCACATTTCTCTGCGCAGTAAGGAAAGCTCAGTTGTGTGCGTCAAGAGATGGAGGAATGAGAGATGATGATCTGGTGACTGGTGACGGAAAGTACACACACCGGATTGATTGTTTTTCCTATAATGTATCAAACCTTGACTGAATCATCTTCAGTTACAAAGAAAGCTCATGGCAAAATTTCCCAATGAACTATCGCAGTGAGACCGAGAAATCGTATTATATAACATAAATGTTTGTTTGAATGGTGTTTTGACGTTGCATGGAACCAGTGGTTATTCAGCAATGGGACCAACGGCTTGACGTGACTTTCGAATCGACAGTGAACTTCTATCACCAGCAATAACAGAAATGAACAGCAAATTCCATGAGAGCCAGTTCTCTCAAAGTGAGGATGATACGCAATCAGTTCTCGATCATTTCTGGAAAAAAGAAATTCAATTATTTTTTCTAAAGTTGGGGAGGGGGGAGGGGCAAAGGGTTGAGATCAAGGTCCTCCTCCCCAAGGATAGGTACACTTATGTTGATCAAGTTTTAATGGCACATTCGACTAAATGTATAAAACTGCAGTGAAGAAACTTCCGAGTTTAAACAATGCACTGTCATTCTGACTTTCAAAGCAGTGATGACTGATATTTGATCGGTATTTCACTGTGGCATAAAATTGTCTTTTTTAAACTGCTGTGGCAGCTTTGTCTGTCCGTCCGCCCTCGGATCTACAAAAGCCACTGAGGAGGCCAGAGGCCTACAATTCTATGTTGATCCTCCACCTCCATTCATCAAATATACCACATTGCAGCCTCAGTCGTTTTGATTTCATTCAAGGTTAAGGTTAGCCATAATCGTGTGTCTGGCAACGATGTAAGCCAGGCCACCACCGGGCCGTGGTTAAAGTTTCGTAGGCCGTAGTTTAAAGTTTCATGGGCTACGGCTCATAAAACATTATAACTAGACCACCAATAGATAGATCTATTTTCGGTGCCTTGCTGATACGACGTACAGAAGACTAGACTGCGTTGGAGGAACTTCGGCGTATTTTTTACTTATCAGATGTCAACCATACAAAACAAATGCGCAGAAGCGACTGATAACCTGTAGGAGGCCTGTGCAACCTGCGAACCGCAAGACTTTTGTTTGTTTGTTTGTTTGTTCTGGTGTTTTACGCTGCATGGAACCAGTGGTTATTCACCAACGTGACTTCCGAACCACGTCGAGAGTGAACTTCTATCACCAGAAATACACATCTCTCACTCCTCAATGGAATGGCCGAGAATCGAACCCGCGACCACCGAGGTGAGAAGCAAACACCAAACCAACCACGCCACTGAGGCGCCTCAACACTTTTCAGTGCGATCCGACTATCAAAAAATAAGTATCGTACAGAGCGGCCCTGGGGCAAATTGCCAAGCTGAAAATTGACTAAACCCAAATTGCTTAAATTCCTAAAATGTCGTTTCGGAGAGAGAGAGAGAGAGAGAAGAGGAGAGAGAGAGAGAGAGACCCATTAGTGCCCTATTCTCACGGATCAAAGGGTTTCAGACCAAGTGAGGGTTGTGGGAATCACAGATCAGAAACCATAACACAGCCCCGCTTTCCCACATGAAAGAACCATGCAAGAGGCGATGCGCAGTGTCTGCAATATGGTGGCAGGTTGGCAGCCTTGCCACAGGAAACCATTGAACTGCAATGTGATAATGAACTGAGAAATAAGTATGGTGATAGCTCAGTATATCAGTTCTATGAATATTTACCAAACACAGAATAATCCCAAACTACCTGGTCATGCACGGAATCTGGTGGCAGTGTTTTATACCACGTCTGTATGTAAACAGCTCTTTTAAAAATGAACCTGGTTCAAACCTAATTTCGGATGAACACTTCAGAAAGAACCTTACTATGTGTTGCCACATCAGCCATTAGCCTGATAGACCAGTTGGTCCAACAAATACAAAGTCAGCCATACAACTAGATTAGGTTTTCATTTGTTTGCATAAAGAAGGCTAGGATATTCCTATCAATTCAATCAAGTACGCAGTTATCTCTGTGCGCTTATGACAACCATATTATCTAATAATGAATAAGCCTTGGGAAAGGTCCATATATAATACAAATGTAAAGTTTGGTGAAAATTCAAGGGTTTTGTTTAGGAAGGGAATGATCAGAATCTCAGTCCTTCAGATAATTTCCTTGACATAGGTCATGGGAAGATTTCTTTCTATTTTGTGTTATGACGTATGACACAACGGTCCTTTACCTGTCTACTATAGTAGATTCATATCAACCGTTCATCTGATGTTTAGGCCAGTCCCTTACGACACTCCTGATTGGCTGTCGAAAAGCCAATCACAGGTCTAGAAACTCTCAGTCTCTCTCGAGAGTTCACATAGGCAGGATGTATGTTCCACCTCTCCTGAGATACTTTTGAAAGACGTATCACTCAGGAGAGGTGGAACATACATCCTACCCATGTGAACTCTTTGGAGATAGACCAAGTTTCCAGCCCTGTGACTGGCTTATCAACCGCCAATCAGGAGCGTCGTAAGGGACTGCCTAGACATCAAATGCGCGGTTGATGTGAATCTACTATAGTGAAGTATAGTTGAGTCGAAAGGCTTAGCAACCATTCAGTTTCTCCAATTGTCCTGCGTTGCATTTGCCTACATTTATACGTTCACCACGTTCCATATCTTCGTGGATCAGTTATACACACATATAATACATATATCCAATTCGCTCTACCTCGGAATGAATATATTTTCATATATGTTGGCCGAGTGGATAATGTCACTGCAATCCTGATTTCTCCTCTGTCTGACCGCTGGTTCGAATCCACGGGAGGACGAAATTATTATCAACTAAAAAAATTCCTCTTCGGTTAAAATATATGAAAACATATTCATTCCGAGGTAGAGCGAATTGGATACTAAAGGACATTTGTAGTTTAATGCATGTATATGAATCACGGTGATGTGATATGAATTTATATATGTGTATATATAATATATAGAATATATATATAATATATATATATATTAATTATATAGAATATATGATTCTTCTTTTATCACCCATCACCGTGACATTTTATATATAAAACCACTAACCTATCTAATTCTCGCTCTTCGGGAATATTACAAAAGGAGAATGACAAGTGATAAAACATTTGGTACAGAAGTGACTCAAACACTCGACAGCCCCCACCAACGACTTCCAGTCGACGTTCTAAATATATATATATATATATATATATATATATATATATATATATATAACATATATGCTATATATATATATATATATATATATATATATATAATTGTATATGAATATAATAAGGTAAAAAAGCCACAAAGGAAAGTGAAACATTGGCTTTTATATTTATTTATATAATTCATTACGTTCCAAATTTCCGTGATCACTTATACACACCACACACCACACCCACACACACACCACACACACATATATATATATATATAATATAGTACTATATATATATATATATATATATATAGATAGTGGACATAAGCTTGTGTTTGTGTACACATTTGTACATTCGAAGAAGGGAGCCTGTGAGTGCTGTCTAGCACCACTTCCATTGCTTGTTCTTGTTATAATCATAAGGCAGCATCTGTTGTGGGAGGTCTGCAGCGGCCGAGATCTAGGCTTATCTGTCACAGGAACAGACAATGGAGGAGACTCCTCCTCTGCGTCCTCCTCGAAGGACAATTGTCTCACATGCAAGATGAGCGTCTCACGTCATTGGAATCTCGACAGTCCTCTTTAACACACTTCTTCATGCCGCTGGATTCAGAATAGAGAAGAAAACAGAATTAAGGCCAAAGGCCAAGCGCTGGGACCCATGAGCTCATTCATCTCTAAAATGGAAACTGACAGTAAAAATGTCTGAGGCGTAAGAGAAGGACACCCTCAAAGCAGTTGCTCTAGGAATCAATTGTTTGGAGGGTGGAAAGTAAGAAGAAAGAAAGATTATGAACGGGGGTACTGTAAAAGAAACGGAAAGGGGTTACAGCTAGGGGACTTGAGGAAGGGACGTTGCGAAAACCCTTTACGTAGTGAAGCGAATGGCTATAGTGCCAGGGCTCTCCAGTGGACGTCAGCTGCTGAATATCATGAAAGGTAAGAGAAATGTTTTCCCCGAAATGCTTTATGCAAATCTTGTTTCTTTTGTTCTGAAGACAGAGCTGCTGCTGTTGCCGTCACAAAGGTCACCAATTGTTGCCATTCTTCTCCCTCGCTTTTCCATGTAGTTTTGAGTCTCATGCAAGTCTCCGGCTCACCTCAGTTCCCTTATAGTTTTCTGTCCGCCCTCAGGTCTTAGAAACTACTCAGGAGGCCAGAGAGAGGGCTGCAAATCGGTATGCTGATCATCCACCCAGCAATCATCAATCCAATCATACCAAATTGCAGCCCTCTAGCCTCCTCAGTAGTTTTCATTTTATTTAAAATTAAAAGTTAGCTATGATCGTGCGTCTGGCAACGATATAGCTAGGCCACCACCGGGCCGTGGTTAACGTTTCACGGGCCGCGGTTCATACAGCATTGTACCGAGACCACCGAAAGATAGATCTATTTTTGGTGGCCTTGACTATAGGCTGTACAGAAAACTCGATAGCGCCGAAGAAACTTCAGCACATTTTTTATTTGTTTTATCTCTATAGGATTTAGGCCGAGGGCCAAGCGTAGGGACCTGTGAGGATATTCACCACTAAAACAGAAATTGACAATAAGAATTTTACAAAGGTCCAAGAGGAAGAAAACCTCGCAGTAAAGTAAGATGGAGGAAATAGAATAAGAACGGGGGTACAGTAAAGACCCACAAGTAATGCCTACAGTGACGGCCCTACCACTCTATGGGAATTATTTTTATTATATACTTTAGGTGAGGAAACAGCGTTGATCGTCTCTCACGCTGGAGTGTGCAGGTAATAAAACCATTACGTAAGAGACAGGTCCAACACAAGTCATTGACTTGTATGGTAGTTCTCAACTCGTACTTCCGACCACATTCCAGCGTCTGCCAAAAGTGAGTCTCCTCCATTCACGATCGCTGTTGACTCGTGTTCGATGTTTCTGGAACGCAGAATATTATACAATACAGAATTTAGGCTAGAAGCCAAGCGCTGGGACCTATGAGGTCATTCAGCGCTGAAAGGGAAATTGAGAGTAGAAAGGTTGAAAGGCGTAACAGGAACAAAACTTCGCAGTTGTACTATGAAGTACCTGTTAGAATGGGCGAAAAGTCAGATGGAAGTTAGCGGATAAGAACGAAGGTACAGTAAAAGGAATGAAAAAGGTTACAGCTAGGGGCCGAAGGGAGGCTTCAAAGAACCTTAAGTAATGCCTACAGTGCATCACATGAGGTGTACTGACGGCAATACCCCTCTACGGGGAATTTTGGAATGATTGTTTGTTTGTTTGTATGGCGTTTTTAGGCAGCCTGGGACCAGTGGTTATTCAGCAACGGAACCAACGCTTGATGTGACTTCGGAACCACGTCGAGAGTGAACTTCTATTTTGGAATGATTTCAGCAACTTGTAGGTATTGATGTATATTTGAAAAAAAAAAAACGAGGAAAACATATAACACCGACAGAAGCTTAGGTTTACAACACAATTTCGTTGAATCTGAATGTCATTTGTATTCCTCTCTCTCTCTCTCTCTCTCTCTCTCTCTCTCTCTCTCCTCTCTCTGGCACGACGGGTTGTTTTTGTTCTCTGGCAATGACGGCGATAGACGTTTCATAATAAAAACCAAAATGAGCCTCTGTTAGCACTACCAGATTTGAATTTCGCTAAAGACAATAAGTGACACTCCAGTAAAGTAAACCTAAAACATACGGTCGGTTAAGCTGTGTCCTTGGATGTCAGTGACACTAACATCCCAGTACGATGTCATGAAGGCACTACGTGACTTCACGTTTGTATCACGGATACAGCCACAAGGATAGAGTCGCAAACAATGGCAATAAGGTTGCACAGGTTGCATTCATTATGATGGATATAGCACGACGATATTCACTCGAACAGCAGCCTCCAGCCGTCCTCGGCCCGAATGAATTTCCGAGACAGAGTCCCAGTCCTGTAAGCCACAGCGTCCTTTGTCGAGGCCAAGGTCAGGGGTGAAGGAACCTGACCTCGAGAACTCCATTGCGATGACTGTGTGTGTGTGGTACTGTTATTCAGAAAGTTATTGTTATTCAGAAGAAGGCCCCTATTCAGATGGAACAAGCCCACCACAGGGGCCACTGACTTGAAATTCAAACTTCGAAAGAATAAGGTGCCCATGAGGAAGTCAGGGAAGGTCGAGGGAAATACACCACTGAGAGCAGCCCTAGGAAGATTAGCCACAAACTGCTAGGGCAAACTGTGCAACATTCCTTGGTTATAAAAGGTCCACTGCATTTAATGGTGGAAGACGATTATCGGCGTCACTCGCAATAATCTACTCCTTGAAGCCAGTCGTCAGGTCATTCGATTCTGTGGAAAAACATCTGTGAAAAGGGAGCGTTGAATAACTTGTCACTCACACGAAGGACGACGAGACTGATCTGGGCTGCGAATAGATTAGAATATATACAATCTAGACATCAGGCCAAGCTATGGAACCTATGAGGTCATTCAACACTAAGGGAAATTGATAGTAAAAGGTTTGAAAGGTGCACCAGGAGGAAAACGTAACAGCCGAATCAATAATTGTTATAAGGTGGAAAGTCAGATTCAAAGGAGTGAAAGTGGTTGCAACTAGGGGCCGAAGGGACGCTACAAAGACCCTTAAGTAATGCCCACAGTGCACTCAGTGAGGTGCACTGTCAGCACTACTCTCCCCAAGGGGAAAGGGGTGTGAACAAACACTGATCTGTAACCAAGTCTGAGAGATTTTCAGCATTCTCACGGCCTATGGAAGGTGCGGCAGGCTATCATCCTGGTAGTAGGCAGTTAGCCTGGAAGAAGTTGGCATCAAGTCCTGGATTCTTTGGGGTATGTATTGCTCAGCCTCTCTGGTGCCCCGGTGCTTCGTTTCAGAACTCTCCGGAGTGCTGGAATTCACATTTCGTTACTTTGTACTCTCCCTGACTTTTATGACAATCTTGACATCCGGTTTTACCAAATATATATATATATATATATATATATATATATATATATATATATATATATATATATATATATAATAATATAAGTAAATATATATCTATAAATAATATGTGTACATATATATATATATATATATATATATATATATATATATATATATATATATATATATATATATATTAAGTAATCAACAAGCATTCACGCATAAAACATAAATACATTTTATTCACTTTAGGATCGTACCCAGGTCTTTCAATTGAAAGGCAAGGCCGCTGTCAACTAAGCCAGACAAGTGCAAGACCTGAGTTCGATCCTGATATGAGTCAGAAATTAATATATTAATAATATGTGTGTGTGTTTTTTGGTACCACATACCGTCGTCCATTATTTTCGTGTTTTGAAAATGAGGCCTGAGAGTCTGGTAATGTTCCCAGAGGTTCTGCTCTTCCGTCCTATTGACTTTGTTGAAAGAGGAAACATTGGCAGAAGGACTTACATACAAACGATGGTTCCAAGTGGAAGATGATTTGCAACAGCATAATCGAAAGAAAAAAACTGAAAAATGGAAAATGAACATAAAAAAAAAATCGGAAATTGGTTTAGAACAAATGGACTTCATGTCTTGGAGGATGCTTACTTGCTTGAAGATAAGTAAAGTTTTTAAAAAGAGAAATGAATTGCCAAAATATTTCAAAACAAAGAAATTTCCAGTCACAAACATTCTCTCGTGTGGGATGTCGTTTCTGATGCAGCCTGCATAACTTCCTGTCGGAGAAGTAACAAAAAACAAACAAACAAAAACAATACAAGGCAAAAAACAAGGAAACGAGAGGGCGGATGGGTTTCAGCAGGAAGTACCAGATAAAGGCAGAACAATAAAAAAAAAAAAAAATGGAAGAAAACTTGGGGAAGTTCCATCATAGAAGTCAACATCTCATCACTTGTCATTGACTTCACAAATTGCTGCATTTGTACTTTTTTATACCTCAACTTGAATTTCGCTACAGCGTTCAGTCAGCGCGATGGACTTTGCCCAATCTCTCTCCTCTTCAGGTATAGCGAGGACCGCTTCCTCCAATCTTTTATGTGGCCACCAGTAAATCGGATTGAGGAATCTCCTTCAAACAGTAACTAAAAACTGACAACAATGAACCACACACACATATATAATATATATATATATATATATATATAAGATATATATATATATATATATACGCGTATATATAATGCCGTTTAAGGAGCGCCACCGCAGTCCTGTGTACGACGTACTTCTTTATCAACTTATCATGAGCAAAAAAATTCCCCCTCCGGGCAACATACTATAAGAAAATATACTAATTCCGAAGTAGAACGAATTGGGTATTGAAGGACATTAGTAGCTCAATGCTTGTGTGTATGTATGTGTGCGTATATATACCCACACATATATATATATACATATTTATATGTATATATAAACTATATATACATGCATATATATATATGCATATAAAATTAATATATATGTATATTTATATTTACATACATACATATATATATATATATATATAAGTGTGTGTGTGTGTATGTGTGTGTGTTTTTCATTACTGTCAGTTTCACATCACTCTATTTGAAGGTGAGTTATGACATCTGCTATCATTCCTCGCTGGTGTATTTTATCTACTGTCAAACTTTGACTCTTCACTTATGAAATCATCGGCGTCTTCATGCCAGGACTCGGGGCAGAGAGAGAGAGAGAGCCACGTAAGCCTGCTTAAATGTTACCTGACAAGTCTTTGCTCCAACTCCTTGCGCTAGGTAGGATCTGTAGGCTTCGATAACCTTGAGTGAGGATGAGGAGGAACTACCTACAGGAGAGGGTGAGAATGAGTCACTGTCTGAGGGAGAGCGCATGCGAGTAGGACGGATGGATGGGGCTGGGGGCGGGGTAGTGGTGGATGGAGAGTTAACTCTACGGAAAGGGACTTTGCTACAGAATGGAATGGAATATAGATTTAAAGCTAAAGACCAAGCACTGAGACGTATGAGGTCATTCAGCGCTCAGAGGAAAACCTCAAAAGTAGCTGCACCACGAAATAATTTCCAGAAGAGGCTGGAAAGCAAGATGGAAGGAACGTATGAACGGAGGTACAGTAAAAGTTTTGGGAGGGTTGCAGCGAGGGGACGTTTCAAAGACCCTCTAGTCATGCCTACAGTGCACCACGAGAAGTGACGGCACTACACCCCGACGGGGACGAGTGTCATTAACCTTTGAGGCCAACTCACAAGTGACGTCTGATGACTAACTCTCCTGCCTCTCCCGGAGCGGAAAATGACAAGACGGCAAAATTATCTGTGCTGT
Source organism: Macrobrachium nipponense (assembly GCF_015104395.2). Lineage (NCBI taxonomy): Eukaryota > Metazoa > Arthropoda > Malacostraca > Decapoda > Palaemonidae > Macrobrachium > Macrobrachium nipponense. The sequence continues at coordinate 51,115,989 of NC_061103.1, forward strand.
TGGCTGAGTGAGCTCAGTCTATTCACTTTCATCATGATCGTCTACGGTACTTGTTCCCCAATATGACGTCTGAGGATGATCAGGTCAAATCCCGATTTCTATTCACCAGTGAAACCTTCATTTGTTTTTGTTGTTTTTTTCGAAATATCCCTTTACTTTCGCCTTCGTGCTCTAGAGTGGCTTCTTTCCTTCTTGTGTGGCTCCTTCGCTGTGGGTGAATTCCACCTCAGGCAAACATTTGCATCGCTTCTCGTGACACATCTGCTGCCGCAGCCTCTTCGAAAGCAACGCCTCCTTCGGTCTGCGTTGACGTTCGCAGCTGATTTTCAACTCTGATTAAAGTAGTGAAGAAGAAGAAGAATCAATTTATTGTGCAAAGCAGTAAGTACATTATTATTATTATTTCAGTAGATGAAGCCTATTCACATGGAACAAGCCCACCTAAGGGGCCATCGACTTGAAATCAAGCTTCCAAAGAATGTTGGTTTCAACCTCCAACCACTAAAGATCCCCAACATTGCAGCAGCAACTGATCATGATTACAAAACCAGTGATTTTTAATCGGCCTGGGGATGACGCGAACCCACGACATTAAGAGTGTTGTATATATATATTATATATATATATATATATATATATATATATATATATATATATATTTACACCGAACCGGGTACACGTATAGGGGAATGTCATTTATAATGGATTGCATTGGCTGTGATATTAGTACACATCTCTTCCATCCTATTGATTAAAACTAGACAGACGTCATTCATGAGGGCTGATACGGGACTTTGGTAGTATTACAAGCAGTAGAAATGCTCACAGGGGAATTGCCAAGAAGAACAGCAGTCCATTTTGCCTCCAGACTAAGCAGAGAATCGGACAGACCAAGACTCGTTCGATTTCTTTTGCCTTGTACTAAACGTCTGGGTTGTTCGTGCACCTACACACTTAGCATCTGTAAACCACTGGCTTCCTCTCGAACTCTGACCTTTGAACTTTGACTACAGATTATTGCTTGGCAGGGAAACTCTCCAATTTCGGCAGAGGTCGGGTCAATGAGTCCTTACCACGAGAGCTCTTGCCTTTTAAGGTAGCGTGTTTATTAATGTTTTCTGTGGAGTTTTCGATGTTAAATTACTGACACACACATAGATACAATATATATATACATAAATATATATATATATATATATATATATATATATATATATATATAATATATATATAAACTAATACCACAGGAAAATGATAGGCAGAAATCCAAACGCTTTCGTATTCGATGTCTTAATAAAGACGAAAGCGCTTGGATTTCTACCTATCATTTTCCTGTGGTATTCGTTTCTTTAATGAAGTCACGTGCATTTACTGTGATTTTTTAAGCAATATATATAATATATATATAATATATACATGTGTATATACATATATATTTAATATAGTGTATATTGTATTGAGTTAGAAATGTTTCAGGGACATGAATCTCATTCAGATGCTCCAACGAAGGTGTTCCAGAGGTCCAGAAAGACAACGGCCATCTTCTGAGCCTAACTGTGAATTAGGTTCCAGAGTTACAATTCCAAGCGAACTCGGTTTCCATTCCACTTCACCCAACTAGATTCATTCCAAGTGCCACCAGCTGCAACCTCTTTCATTCCTTTTACTGTCCTTCCGTTCATATTCTCTTTCTTCCATCTGACTTTCCACTTTTCCCTAACAATTATTCCATAGTGGAACCGCGAGGTTTTCCTCTTGTTACACCTCTCAAACCTTCTTACCGTGTCTCAGTTTTTATTTCAGCGCTGAATGACCTCACCGGTCGCAGCACTTAGCATTTAGAATTGAATTGAATATTGAATTTAGGTCAAAGGCCAAGCACTGGACCCATGAGGTCATTCAGCGCTGAAACAGAAACTGACGGTAAGAAGGTTTGAGAGGTGTAACAAGAGGAAAACATCAAAGCAGTTGAAGAAGCAATAAGAATCAATTGTTAGGAAAAGGTGGAAAGTAAGATGGATGAAATAGAATATGAGAGGAGGTACAGTAAAAGGAATGAAAGGGTTGCAGCTTCGGGCCGAGGGCACGCTGCAAATAACCTCAAGTAATGCCTACAGTGCACCACTGACAGCACGACCTCCCAATGGGAACTTGGCCTTCGGCCTAAATTCTACATACCACTCCATTCCATTCAAAGTGCTGCATGTCGTCTTCGCTTGTTTTTTCTGTTTATTACATTCCACTGATTTATGAATTCCGCAGCGATAACAACAATCAGTGGGAAACAGAGCAGCTTTTTCAGAGAATCTGAACATATCTACATCTCGGTGGGAAGCAGGCAAGGTGGTGTAACCACCCTCGTGTGTGGTTACACCAGGTGAATCCACTTACCCCAGGAGCTCTATGTCAGCCCAGGAATTCATCTTTTTCCTGTCACACACCTTTGCATTGTAGCCACCTGGTGCAACACACGCACAAGGGAGATTGCACCACCTTGCATGCTTCCTGCCAGGACATGTATTCAAGCTCTCTCAAAAACAGCCTCTGTGTTTCCCATTGTTCTCCAGTCCTGGCCCACACACACTCACCAATCTAGATTTGCAATCTTACTTGTACAGCCATGCTCAAAACTGACGCTACAAGACTGCGTAGGGTTTCGTTCAAAATTTATCAACTAGCAGCTAACATGCTTCTATTTGTAAGTGAAAACTTGTTTATTTTATTTGATAAAATAAGGCCATATTATGTTATGATTGAAATCTTTCATACATATCAAAACTGTAATAAAATATTGTGTAGCCAAATTTTGGTAAAAAGTGATAAAATATTCCCAAAACTTTCGTTCACCCAGTATCAATGGGTATGAAAAAAATACTTGTCATAAAACTTTTGTTAAAATGTTAAACATATATATTTTTTATAATTCATGACACTGACATTGTTTGCACTGCAACCTTAAGATTTCAAATAGTCTTATTTAATTATTTTTACACCTCAAAGCTGAAAAAGATAAATATATTCAAAAGTATTTTAGTGGCTAAAATGCATCCACTGATATCACTGGGCGGCTGGGTTTGTGTCATACAACCATACGAGTGGCAGCAACATGAACATCAGACTATGTTGAACATCAGGTGGAACATCAGACTATGTTGTGCAGGGACAATGACATTATCTTGTAAATATTTATCTTATATTTGCTATAGGGATACTTGGATTTTCATAAAGAAGAAAATTATTTGTGTTATATTTCTTAACCACTTCAAAAGTAATGGTTTATTAGCATATGCTCACACGTACTTTGTTTCTACCAGGAAAATGAAATAGTTTTCAACAAGTCATTTGTGCCATGCATCTACAATACTCTCTCTGTTGGCCCCTCTATCAATTCTATTATAATATATGCTTTTTCATGGTTCATATCTGCCACATGAAGGTTTCACTTATAACCTTCTCACGTAAGTTTCAAAACAAACACTTGATCTGCACACTCACTTCCTTCTCTGAAACAAGTGCCATTCCCCCTTCTGTCTTCTGCTAACTTTCTCAATCAAAATACTACCATCTTGGAACCTTCCTCATCAAGAAATAATATTGCAGACTGGTCAGCCACTCAGTAAACCTGTCACCATTATCCCACAGCAGATCACATGTCATCCCTCATGTTATTCCCCTTGTATTCCATTCTTCAGCCCCTTGATGACCCTCATCATTCTAAAAACCACTTTGACAAGCTTTTTTGAACCAGTGCCATCAGCTATAGTACTGATGGGTGGTTCTGGCTGTCAACCATCTTAGCCGTTTCCCTTGATTTTTCATATGGAGAACTGCAGTACCAATGCCATAATGGTCATAACATAATGTTGTTCAAGTATATACCCCTACTTCTGTTAAATACTCTTGTCTCTTGTTTTACAATGCTCTACCTCCAACTGAATAAGACTTTTTTTTTTTTTTAGGAGCCCACATTGTACCACACTCCCAATCCATGGTTCTGTCTGAATACTTGATACTGAATGAGTTACGAAGTTTGGACCATATTAGCTGATAGCTTGAGCACCTTCAGCCAGTCAGTGCTTTACACAAGTGACAAGACAGAAAACAAAAGGAGATGAAGAACAAGGATCTACAGGTGGAACTGGGGAAAAAAACTCCAGCTGCATTGAGGATAAAAAGTCAGAGGGGTTGAGTACTTAAGAGGAAGAATGGAAGCTGAAATATAGTTCAAGCAAAATGTAAAAGGTGGGTGCAGCTAGGGACTGAAGGGACACAACAAACACTTTTTAGTAATATAGTCCACCACACTAGGTGCATTGGCTGCTGCACTAGCCCCCTACAGGAAAGTTGATACTTTGGTTAACGGTTGGGAATGCTTGACAGTGAGGGTTTCCTTTAGACTCCCGGCATCATTTGTTCAAAGTAGCAGGAAACGTGTAGTCTAATTCTGTCAGGAAACTCGCTGGAGTTGATAAGACTTCCTGTATCTGTTCAAAAGGTGTTTACCATTGTTGACTACATAACAAGATCTATCTTCTAGGAAGATGATTCAAAGTAGTGGATAATGCAATTATAGTTAAGATTTATTATCCTCATCTTGTGATATCCTACCTAACCATCTTCCAAGCGCTGCTGATCAGGAGGAACCAACATTATTGCTCTTATCACAGTACTTCAGAATCAAATACTGCTTTGACTTCAGACAGAAACGTCATCCACACACCTTTCAGATGCTATCTGTCATACTTTCCATGTCAAGAGATATGGTATTTCCTCTACAGCATAAGACTGGGGAACATCTGGCATTTTATGCTTTAAAGTTATAATACTAACTGGCTTCTTATACTTATAAATACTTTTAAATTTTTGCAAATACCTTACGGTTTGATTGTGTATTTTATGTAATTTTTTTCTACTTCGAAAAACAACGATAATGATATCCAGTAATTAAGTACATCAGCATTTGTCAAATCATTCGATATGATTACTTTCCCTTCGCTGTCTCCCTATTTGACTTTCTCAGATGGCAGACGTCATTCCCTCATCACTCAATGAGTGACTCTACCGCTTCCATTTGGGTCAGAATGCAATGCCGCCGCCGCCCCCCCCCCCCCCCCCCCCCCACCCCCAAAACCCCTCCAATGCTCCAAGAGGCCACCAAAGTTGGAAGAGGGCATAAGTTACCCGTACCGTCGGAATCATTACATGTTACGCAAGAAGAAGCAGTGCGCGAGGTCTCTGTCGGCATCTGGTTCTAACCTTTCTCGTGTTTCGTCGGGTACTTTTCTCATATCATAACACCACAGGAGAGATAATTATGCTGCAGAGAGAGAGAGAGAGAGAGAGAGAGAGAGAGAGAGAGAGAGAGAAGGGGTTACAAGGATTAGGATGTCTCAAAGACTTATTAGTCCATCCTTAGAGGAGATATCGTGTGCTCACTTATCTGAAGGAGCAGGTTTTACTGTGCATTCACAGTGTCCTTATGATTTTGTCTAGCTTTCTTTTAAACTCTTCCACACTGTTGCTGTTTACAACTTCTGGTGGCAGTTTATTCCATGTGTCACATATCTTGCATGTAAAGAAGTTCCCACAATGAGAGAGAGAGAGAGAGAGAGAGAGAGAGAGAGAGAGAGAGAGAGAGAGAGAGAGAGAGAGAGAGCTTACTAGAAGCAACAGTTCAGTCCTTCTCCCCTCTTGCATTTCTTCTTAGACCAGTTCACCTGTATATCTCATAGCTTAGTTTTATACACCTGTTATTCACCCCGATTTAGAGAAGTGTGACGATTTGACAAATTCGCCTTAAGATGATTTACGAAACTTGGAATATCTGTGCTTTCAGCATGAGAGTAATTTTGTATTGTTTTTGTAAACATTTCCTAACATTACCATCGCCCTTGTTGCTGTTAAGGTCATTCCTCTGGATAGAGCGCTTCTCTCGACCTCCGAAGAATTTGGTAAATTCGCCGGTTCTATGTTGTCATGCGCCTGAGTGGATGGGCTTGCATATAAGAGAGAGAGAGAGAGAGAGAGAGAGAGAGAGAGAGAGAGAATTATGTCGTCCTCCTTTCAGCTTAAGACTTCGGTTGCTATGATGTCAGCGCTCGAGTTTAGTGTCATAAACTCTCAAATTCACTTTTTCTTCGCACTACTGTGATTATTAAATTGAATGACGGTCAAGGATTGCAGGAATTCTTTTCACTACATAATTTAGTCACTCGTGGATAGACAAAATGTAAAAAATGGCTCTCAATCCCTCATGCAAATTCCTGAGATGTACTAGAGTAGATTCTCATCAACCGTGCATCTCATGTATAGGCCAGTCCCTTACTACGCTCTTGATTGGCTTTTGATAAGCCAATCACAGGGCTGGAAATTCTCCTGTCTTTCTCGAGAGTTCACAGAGGCAGGATATATGTTCCACCCCTCTGAGGGATACGTCTTTCAAAAGTATCCCTCAGGAGGTGAAATATATAACCTGCCTATGTGAACTCTCGAGAGAGACTGAGACTCTGAGTGTTTCCAGTCCTGATGCACGGTTGATGTGAATCTACTACAGTATTGCACCAGCCCCACTTTTTTTCTAAACTATGCCCCTATGTTAGGTTAGGTTGGGATACGTAAGTTTCTAGTGCTCACTTTCTAATTTGGGTGTGGGAAACATACTGAGATTATTTTCATGAAAATTCTACGGTTACTTTTTAAGATATGGCCTCCAGCTTTTTTTTTAGGGAAAAGTCCGAGCACTCTGTTACATGTCGGGAAACTGCATCCCGGACACATTGCTAAGACTCTCGGTTTAAAAATAATATCAGGATAAAATACGAAAGTGGAGTGTAAGAGCCCTAATCCAAATTGGAAAGATGCATACGGACTGGACATCCTGGCAGTTTGTGAATCAGGGAGCGAAGGAATGGGAAAAAGATCGGTTGGGGCGAATGTGTTTAATTCTTTAGGAAGAACAGGGGGAACTGACAGAGAAGGCGTCGGTCTGATCTTAGAACCAAGTTCAGAAAAAAGCGCTTTCTGACGGGAGAGAAGTAAGCAGTACATTGGTGTTTATAAGAATGAAATCACACTAATTAAACAGCTTTGTTCAAATTTCCCATGATCTGTCTTCTTTCTGTATTTTTCTTTACCTCTGCTGACATCTTTCTAATGAGCACCATATCCTTTGGAAACTTGAATTTCAAGTCAATGGCCCATGTAGGCTTGTTCCATAGGAATAGATTTCATCTTCTGAATATAATATAATAATAATAATAATAATAATAATAATAATAATAATAATAATAATAATAATAGGTCATCAATGTACTGGTTAAGCAACATTAGGGCTGGTCAGTCGTTAGATGGGTGACCGCTCTCCTTGGCGTTGACTCCTTGGGATCTTTACCACAATTTCCTCAAGTCTACACAACTGTAAATGCGTACCTATCCCTGATGGGGTAGGGTCCATCTGTGGGTTAAATAGCAAAACTCGAAATGACAGAAAGAAATGAAAGATTATACGACGTAAATCGAACCTCTGGCAACAGAGGAGCTTTGACTGGCAGCCAGGTATACGGCCCAACTGAAGAGGAAGACGGTCAGGTACTTGGAAGTCGTCATACAGCAACTGATCACCACAACGACAGTAACCAGCAACCAGAGACTGGAGCTACAGAGGCAAACCAGAAGAAGAAGAAATGGACAAGAGAATGAAATAAGAAAATATGGAGATGCTACTCAGAACAACCTGATGGAGAGAGGATACAGGAGAAGGTTGGTCAACATCTGGAATGAGAGAAATAACACCCCCCAAACAGAGCAGAGGCTGGCAGACCAAGTAAGGAACATAAAGAAAAAGAACTGGCTCTCCACAACAGTAAGAGAGGAACTGGAAAGAGAAAGAACGCCCGGCAACGAAGGACGAGAAGACGAGCTTAAGAGACGACAACGGGAACAATGCGCTACCAAACGACAGCACACAAAGAAACCAAAGAACTAATAGAGAGGACAGAATGGGTGAAAAAGATCAGAAATGGATGAAGCCAGATACAGAAAGAACAAAGACCCCCTCCATGAAAGCCTACAACACAAAGAAATCATGGGAGAAAACAAGTAAAGTCAATGAAATAATAAGACTAATACACACCACCATAATCACAGAAACAAATAACCTGGCATATGCAGGAGCAAGACTAGTAGCAGAACTCATGGGGATACAAACACCAACACCACCATCACAACCAACCCAAAAGAAACCAAATCAGCAACCGCCTAGGAAAAGGCACCTAGAAAAACAAATCATGGTAATGGCAGAAAAAAGCCTATGAAGCAAGAAAACAAGGGAGGAACTGAACGAGAAATGCAAAATACAGGAGGAGAAGTGATTAAACAACACCATAGAAGATATAAAACAGAGGCTTAAATCCAAAGCACTCTTACGAACCCCGAGAGAGGTCTGCTTCAGGTTCGATATAATGATAAACAAAAAGAATTCAACACCAACAGTTGAAACTGGGGATACGGATATAGAAAGAAACACTAACACAACAAAGGTTTATTTACAAGCTTACTAACAAAGATAAATGCAGAATGGTATCTCCTATTTACATAAAAAGGCAAAATCTTACAATGCGTGAACTGGGGAAGAAGTGAGGTAATTCAAATACTTGCTGGCCAGTTTTGCGACTCGAAGCGATGGCTTCACAAAAGGAGAACTGCAATTGCAGACGTCTTCTTGACTCCGTATTGCAGAAAATAATGTCTATTCTTGATACTCGAAAGGCAGGAACTTCTCTAAACCTCTTGCAGAATGTTTCTTCTCTGAAGTCTTTCTCTACTTCGAAATAACTCGGTCGTCCACTCCTGACGATGACTTGATCAGAATTCAACCAACTCTCGAGCGACTTTTCCTCTCTGATCCTTTGTTCTTCTTCTCTTATCTCTCTCTGATGATCTCTTCTGCTGATCTCTCACTGATAATCTGATCTATAGCTCTTACTGATGATCTCTTACTCTGTGACTAACTGATGATCTACTCTCTCCTACCTCGTCAGTCGTATTTATACGGCATTCTGGGGGCGGGGCCTACGGAGAATGTCACAGACTCCTGAGATTACCAGAATGATTTAGAAGAATCTCGGCGGAATATTGCATCAGAAATCACGGCGTTCCTCACGTCACTCCTGCCGATTCTAGAACCATCATGAGAACAGGCACCTCCAACCCATGCGCGAATGCCTCCTTGCTGCAGAACTTCTCGAAGATGTGTTTTCCTTTCCTTTATCTTTCTTTGCTATAAAGCAATTACCATGACACGTCCCCCCAAAAAAGAGAAAAAATGAAATCAACTGATTTTATATTTTTCCAAAGGGAAACAAGAATTAAACAGCAGGGGAACAATTCTGCATAAAGCTTTAATACTTCTCCATTCACTCAACCACTCGTGCCAAAATAGAAAACGGCCATTAGGCTACTCATTCTGAAAACTCTAGAGGCTCTATTAGCTATCACATTATCCTTTCCTCTTACTTTTTCCGTTTTCTGAATGCTGATTAAAACTTGGAAATGCTAAAACACCTCTTGCATTTTCGCAAAACTAATTTCTCTCAGTAACACTGTCACATAGAACACTGGCGGTGGCCATGGTACGGGGCGTTCTTTATAATTCTGAAGCAAATTTACATTCACTGACTTTGCTCTACTCTTACCCATATTAATTCCATAATGTGCATTTCTCCTCTCCTCTAACAATGAAAAAGGACCTTCGAACGTATAAAGTAAAGAGGAACCTTCTTTCCGGACTAGTACTAAAATTTCATCTCTTACACAGAAATTTGTCTCTTTAGCTCATGTTTCCGTTTAGTCCTCCCTTGACTCCCGTTCTCCTTCGCTAGTTGCCAACCATTTCTTAAATTGTTTTTATAATACTCAAGATTAGTTATGTAATCTTCTCTGTCACTTTTCATTTTAGGCCAAAAGTATGCCCTACTAATACACTTGAAAGTTTTATTTGCTCCCAAATGTCCTTGCTCATCATGTGCTAACTTCAAAACTAGTTCACGAAGCTTCCTAGGAACCACTAATTGTTCGGTGATTTCCCCTTTACTACCTGACTTATGACGAACATAACGACACAAAACTTCTTCCTTTAAACAAAAAGTTTCCTTACACACATCATCGAGATCATCATTCAGCTCACATTCAAAAATTCGGGTTAGTGTCTCATCCTCTCTCTGCAACTTGACTAGCTCATCCTTATCCAAAATGTTAGTGCCTAATTCATCACCGTAACTAGTACTAGATACCGGTACATTTACTACGTTACTCTCGACAGCTACACCTTCAGTTTGGCTATCACTGTCAACAATAGAGTCAGGTTTCTCAGCCACACTCATGCCAAGATCAACCTCGCCACCTCTATCACACTCGTTCGAATCCACGAACTCACTCACGTTCGAATCCACGAACTTACTCTCATTCGAATCCACAAACTTACTCTCGTTCGAATCCCCGAACAAATTATGACCGTAGTCTATGTCTGTATCTAAACCCGACCTAGTTACTACCATTTCAGGCACTGGAATCTCACTCACAACAGGATTCACATTCATGGGTAGAGCTAAGTCATAACTGACAATAATGTCAACGCCTTTGACGGGCAAACTGTCAACAACTGCAAGTTTCACTTCTTCTGACACTACCTGACTTTCTAAATTCAACTTCAACAAAGGACAAAGAACACAAGTGTTAGGAAATCCACCTAACATGACTTTTTCTCCCAAATTGATTTCTGCCCTGTTTGGTACACTCTCTCTCCTAATCAGTGAGACAGCAGCTCCTGTGTCTCGAAGCAAGACTACTTCTCTCGAACACACTCCTCCAAGAGAGGAAACTATGCCTTCTGACAGATATTCACCAAAAAGATTTTGTTTCTCTCATCACATCATTCCTACTTGACGAAACGTTAACTAGAGACACTGGTTTCTTAACGTCCTTCCTTTCTACTGCACAATATCTCGCTAAATGCCCTTTCCCATAACATCAGAAACAAGTTAATTCTGAGCCACTAGATGCCATTTTACTCTTACAAACCTTAGGCGTGTGACCTGGTTTTCCGCATGTATAACAGGAATAGTCACTTTTACTTGCATTGCTATTACTAGAACTGAAACCTTTACTGTTTTGTACTCTACCAGACGAAGGATCATTTCATTTCTTACTAACACTCAAATTATGAGTTAGACTATGTTCGTCAGCTAACCTACTTCTCGCCAGTCCTCTATATAAAGCTTAATCTCAGGGGATACTTTATCTTTGAAGTTTTCTAACAACACTAAGTTCTTCAAACTATCAAAATCATCAACTTTAGCAGAAGTTAACCAATCAAAAAACAGCCTTTCTAACTTCTTACCGTATTCTACGTACGTAATATTTTCATCCTTTCTCAAATTTCTAAATTTCTTACGGTACGCCTCCGGTACTAACCTGGATGCGCTAAGAAAAGTTTCATTTACAATATCATAATTATCACATTCCTCTTTAGACATGCAACTATACACAGTAAGCGCCCTACCACTCAAAACAGACTGTAAATATAAAGTCCACATTTCTTTAGGAGAACCTACTCGTTCCATTAACTTCTCAAAACACATGAAATATTTTGTTACATCTTCCTCATCAAACTTTGGTACTAATCTCAGCACTGCACTCATGCCTAACCTATCAGCTTCGTTTTCGTTTCCGCCTGTCCAACTGTTACGAGTACTTTGTCTTAACCGAGCAATTTCCAACTCATGCATAAGCTCTTTCTCTCTTTCTTCCTGCTGCATTACCAACATTTCTCTCTCTTGCTGCATTTTAATTACTTCTCTCTTTTGCTGCATTTTCATCACTTCTCTCCCAGCCGCTCTTTCATCTCTCTCATACTTTTCTCTTTTTTTACTTTCAACATACTCACAGAGATCATTCCCCTCTAGACCTAGGAGCTTACCCGACTCAATAAACTCTTTCACCATCTCACTCATTCTGGTTCTTTCTATATTCTCCCTGTTTCAAACTGTTAAAGTGCTGAATATATTCTAAGCAAGGTTGCCACAATGTTACGAACCATGAGAGAGGTCCGCTTCAGGTTCGATATAATGATAAACAAAAAGAATTCAACACCAACAGTTGAAACTGGGGATATGAATATAGAAAGAAACACTAACACAACAAAGGTTTATTTACAAGCTTACTAACAAAGATAAATGCAGAAGGGTATCTCTTATTTACATAAAAAGGCAAAATCTTACAATGCATGAAGCGATGGCTTCACAAAAGGAGAACTGCGATTGCAGACATCTTCTTGACTCCGTATTGCAGAAAATAATGTCTATTCTTGATACTTGAAGGGCAGGAACTTCTCTAAACCTCTTGCAGAACGTTTCTTCTCTGAAGTCTTGCTATATGTCGAAATAACTCGGTCGTCCACTCATGACGAGAATTCAACCAACTCTCGAGCGACTTTTCCTCTCTGATCCTTCGTCCTTCTTCTCTTATCTCTCTCTGATGATCTCTGCTGCTGATCTCTCACTGATAATCTGATCTGTGGCTCTTACTGATGATCTCTTACTCTGTGACTAACTGATGATCTGCTCTCTCCTACCTCGTCAGTCGTATTTATACGGCATTCTGGGGGCGGGGCCTACGGAGAATGTCACAGACTCCCAAGATTACCGGAATGATTTAGAAGAATCTCGACGGAATATTGCATCAGAAATCACGCCGTTCCTCACGTCACGCCTGTCAAGTTCCACAACACTCCTGCTGATTCTAGAACCATCATGAGAACAGGCACCTCCAACTCATGCGCGAATGCCTCCTTGCTGCAGAACTTCTCGAAGATGTGTTTTCCTTTCCTTTATCTTTCTTTGCTATAAAGCAATTACCATGACAAGATCCAAAAGTACATGAACAGGAATAAAGGATACCAACAGAACAAACAATATGGAACCAATCAGGAAAGACTATACCGCCAACTGAGAGGCAAAGACAACAACCATGAAATTCCTGAAGACAAACCAAGTAAAAGACTATGGGAAAACATGGAGCAATCCAGTATCACACAACAAACAGGCAATGTGGCTCCAGGAAGTCAAGGCAGAAGATCACAACAGACACCAACTAACGAAAATGCCCAACAGGAAAGGCCCGGGTCCCAATGAAGTCCATGGATACTGGCTCAAAAACTTCAAGGCCCTACACCCATGAATAGCAGAGCAACTCCAGCATTGTATCACAAACCAACACACGCCCAAAGGGATGACCATAGAGACAACATCCTTAGTACAGAAAGACAAAAGCATGGGAAATATAGCAAGTAACTACAGGCCTATCGCTAGGCTACCAGTAGTGTGGAAGTTACTAACAGGTATCACCAGTGAAAGGCTATACAACTATCTAGAAGATGCAAACACCATTCCACACCAACAGAAAGGCTGCAGAAGGAAGTGTAGGGGCACAGAAGACCAGTTCCTGATAGATAAAATAGTAATGAAGAACAGTAAGAGAAGGAAAACCAACCTAAGGATGGCATGGATTGACTACAAGAAAGCCTTTAACATGATACCACAAACATGGCTAGAATGTCAGAAAATATATGGGGCAGAGGAAAACATCATCAGCTTCCTAAAAAAATACAATGCACATCTGAAATACAATACTTACAAGCTCTAGGATAAGACTAGCAGAGGTTATCATCAGGAGAGGGATCTTTCAAGGCAACTCACTTTCCCCCACTACTCTTCATAGTAGCCATGATTCCCATGACTAAAGTACTGCAGAAGATGGATGCTGGGTACCAACACAAGAAAGGAGGCAACAGCATTAACCATCTGATGTTCATTGATGACCTCAAGCTGTATTGTTAGAGCATCGAGGAAACAGATACCCTAACCTCCACTGTAAGGATTGTATCTGGGGATATCAGGATGGAATTTGGAATGGAAAAATGTGCCTTGGTCAACACACAAAAAGGCAAAATGACAAGGATTGAAGGGATAAAGCTACCAGCTGGGAATACATTAAACACATAGATTGAACGAGAAATAGTGCTTTCAACGTGGTATGACCGTTGGTAAAACACATAGATGAGACAGGATACATATTGCTGGAAATAATAGATGATATAAAACACCCAAGAGGTAAAGGACATGATCAGGAAAGAATATATGCAGAAATATGATGAAAGCTATGAACACATCAGCAGTACCATTAATAAGATACAGTGCAGGAGTAGTGGAGTGGATGAAGGATTAACTCTGCAGCACAGATCAGAAAACTAGGAAACACATAACAATACACAAATCACTACACCCAAGAGCAAATACAGACAGACTATACATAACACGAAAAGAAGGAGGGAGAGGACTACTAAGCATAGAGGATTGCGTCAACATAAAGAGTAGAGCACTGGGGCAATACTATCTAAAAACAAGTGAAGACGAGTGGCTAAGGAGTGCATGGGAAGAAGGGCTGATAAAGTTAGACAAAGACCCAGAAATATACAGACAGGAGAATGACAAACAGAACAGAGGAATGGCACAACAAACCAATGCATGGACAGTACCTGAGACAGACTGAAGAACTGGCCAGCGATGAAACATGGCAATGGTTACAGAGGGGAGAAATCAAGAAGGAAACTGAAGGAATGCTAACAGTGGCACACGATCAGGCCCTACGAACCAAGTATGTTCAAAGAACGATAGATGGAAATAACATCTCACTCATACGTGGGAATTGCAATACAATAAATGAGACAATAAACCACATAGCAAGCAAATGTCTGGCACCTGCACAGAACCAGTACAAAAAGAGACATGATTCAGCAGCAAAAGCCCTCCACTGAAGCCTTTGCAAAATACACCAGCTAGCTTGCAGTAGTAAGTGGTACGAACACCAGCCCGAGGGAGTGATAGAAAACGATAAAGCAAAGATCCATTAAGACTATGGTATCAGAACAGATAGGGTGATATGTGCCAATAGACCAGACGTGATGTTGATTGACAAAATCAAGAAGACAGCATCACTCATCAATGTCGCAATACCATGGGACACCAGAGCAGATGAGAAAGCAAGAGAAAAATTTTAAGTATCAAGACCTAAAAATAGAAATAAGAAGGATATGGGATATGCCAGTGGAAACTGTACCCATAACCATAGGAACGCTAGTCACGATTGCAAGATCCCTGATAAGGAACCTGGAGAAACTAGATGCTGAATTAGCTCCAGGACTCATGCAGAAGAGTGTGCTACTAGAAATAGCGCACATAGTAAGTGATGAACTCCTAAGGAGGCAGGATTCAACCCGGAACCTCCCCACACTATAAATACCACCCAGTCGAATAGGATGACCATGTTAGAAAAAAACAATAATAATAACTGAATGTCAGAATGTAAACCCGATGTATAAAGAAAAATGTTGATGGCCCCAAATTTGCTGTGTCCTCTGCATTTCTTAACAGAATAGGTTCTAAAATGTAAAGTGAACCTCATGAAAACTTGCATATCCATGAAAGAGTAAGATTTAAAAAACACGGGGCCTAATCGCACATATAACGACGAATGCTTGAATCATGAACATTAGCCAATAACCCCGGGGGCTGAAGTGGCTGAACACGATGACAAAGATCCCAGATGTGAATAAATGAAGTAAAACATCTAAAGCTGAGACTGGGAGAAAACCTCACAGTTGTGTTAACACGTCATGGTTACATAGCTGGACAGCAAGACTGAAGAAAGGAAGCAGGAATGTAAAAGATTCAAGAGTGGGTGCAGGCAGGAGCAGAAGGGACGAAGCAAACACCCCTTGCAGTACACCACGTGAGGTGCACTACCAACAGAACTACTTCCACAATGAGGACATAACTATGTTGTTCATTTTTCAAAGCGATTCATTCAATTCATCTCCTAAATGATACATTTAACTCATACCGAAGAAGGATGTTATATATATATATATATATATATATATATATACATATATATATATATATATATATGTGTGTGTGTGTGTGTGTGTGTAATATGTACTTAACTAACCGTACAGTAATTGTTTTACTGAGCCCAAGGACATTTGGACGGCGGAGTGGAGGAGTGCTGAATCTGCGAGCGAATGGTCAGTCAAGCTGTAAACTGAATCTGCAAAACTGAACAATCTGGATGCAAGCAGAATCAGCACGAGATGATTCAAGATTCATCCCTGAATCATCATCTTTTCCATCAGCGCGTCCAGAACAAAACTAATGTATCTTCTCTGTTCTAACTGACATTTATTTCATAGTCTTTCAAGATATATATTTAATAGTGACTCATCTTAGCGCTTCCAAATCTTACGTTTTACGGAAAGAATTCCATCCGCCAGTCTCTCCCTTTCAGCTGACCAGCTCACGTGCATGAAGGAACCAACGAGAATTCTCTAGAGTTGCTCATTGCAGGTTGACCTTCGACTGCTTAGTGGGTGAACACATCTCTGGTAAGAACACACACACACACACACACACACACACACACTCAAGGCGAGTCTACCTAAAGTTATTAATTTTCTCTTTCGTTCCATATTTTTCATCAGACTTTTTTTTATTTGTAGACCTACTTACATCTCTAGTAAGAACGCAAACACACACACACACACATGGTGATTCTACCTAAAGCTCTGAGTCTCTCTCTCTCTCTCTCTCTCTCTTCCACACACACACTTTTCATACATTTCGTCAGGTGTGTTTTATTTGAGGCCCTGGTTAACTTCATTTTCACTTTCAGATTATTTATACTACATTTTTTTCTTTTCTAGGAGGACGGAGTGCTTCTTCGTCCAAAAGTGTGCGAGTAGCCTAGAGCCTTTGCATTCTCCTCATTCTTGCAACCCTCCTCTCATTGTGAGAGGTCCTCCCTACCCCACCAACACTTTTCTGTCCCTTTCTGCCGTGCCTAGGGAAAGGAGGCGAGTTGCCTACCCCATCGGTATCCTGAGGCGAGTTAGCTACCCTATCGGTATCTTCACCCCATAAAGAAAAACCTGCCCTATCGGTATCCTCATCCCAAAAAGAATACAAGTCCTGACAAACAGATTTCAAACAGAAGTTGCCAAATAGTTCCCAAGCAGAAAATACTCTTAACTCGGTTATCATAGCCCTTTGGATACTGGAATATCGGGGTCTCGAGTTTCGGGAGTGTTGTCCGTACCCGCGAGAAGTTTTGCTGTTCTTGAAATGAGAAGGGATGGCAGGGAGCTGCTCAGTTAAGGACTTGATCTCAATACTTGGCTTCCTAATGAACACCTTCATTCAGAGGTTCCCAAATCAGAGGTCGGAACCACAAGTGAGGTCGGAATGCTCATTATATGGATCATATACAGGTCATGGTGTCGGTGGGGTCGTTAAGGTACCCCCAGGGAATGGGTGTACAAAGCATCAAATGAGGTGGGTACGAGGTCACATGTTAAATTCAGTGTTTGGTAAAGTGACAGTTACTAGTATTAGTCTCATTGAGAGAGAAACAAATTTACTTAGCAGACAAAATGACTTACATGAGAAACTGAGAGAATAAGGAAAGGTCATATAAGTGACAGATAGGGATTATTAGGAAATTAGTACCTAGAATCCAACACACCTGGAGAATGAGTAACCTTTCCAAACAAGCATAAACATGGGTACAATCTAAGAACAAAAAGATTAAGTCCAACTGCTCAGACACAGGGACAAGACAATTATCTCAGACAGTCGAGCAAGGGCTTAGAAGTAAGATTAAAACAGCATAAATATTCTGTCAAAACTGGGTAAACATCTAATGCAATATTCATTCATTTAAGTGAAAACAACCACCAAATAAATTGGATTGGTGGTTCAGTAATAGCAAGATCAAAAGATGTCTTATGACGAAATCGTTTAGATTCTGCCATTATACAATTTACTTCCCATTGCAATTTTAATATTAGTTGTGGCCTGTTTCATTTAGACCCTTGTATTTGTAACATGTTTAAGAATGACCTAAAAGATATAATTACAGACTTAAATAGAAATTAGTTGCCTTACAGATATTTACTTTGTATATGTATGTTTAATATGTTTAGTGAATAAGTTTTTGTTTACCAAAGACCTGAATGTGGTCAGCTGCCGCCCTGTACAATCCTTTAATTGTCTTGTCCCTGTGTCTGAGCAGTTGGACTTAATCTTTTTGTTCTTAGATTGTACCCATGTTTGTGCTTGTTTGGAAAGGTTACTCATTCTCCAGGTGTGTTGGATTCTAGGTACTAATCTCCTTATAATCCCTATCTGTTACTAATACGACCTTTCCTTGTACTCTCAGTTTCTCATGTAAGTCAGTTCGTCTGCTAAGTAAAGGACGTTGAGTCGAAAGATCTTGTAGAAACTCCATTGTTTAACTTTTCCTTCGTGACTTATATCTTTATACTATATATAATATTATATATATATATATATATATTATATATATATATATATATATAATATATATATATTATTATTATTATACTTGGGGTCGCACTGGACAGGTGAAAGTCCTGAATAGGGTCGTACTTATGAAAGCCTGGGGACCCCTGCCTTAATCAATATTTTTTGGAAGGTTCAATTTCGAGTCAATGGGCCCTGTGGTGGGTTTGTTCCATATGAAGAATAGGCTTCTTTATAATAATAATAATAATAATAATAATAATAATAATAATAATAATAATAATAATAATAATAATAATAATAATGGAAGTGAAGTGTGGAATATTGTGGAACGACATAGATGACTGTATGTACTTTAATAGGATATAATCTACCAATCTTTTATCTTTTTATTTAAATGTCTATGTAGTTCGGTGCATTTTATAATGCTCGATTTGTCAAGGTGCCCCGGAAGACACAACTTTCGAGATCTCGTCAATAACGGCAAAAGTAAAATTTTGTTCATTGCAGGAAAAAGTCAAGATCTGAAAACGATCACCATCGCTTTGGGAACTGATTATTATCAGTATTAATGAATCAGAATGAACAAATTCCCAGGCATAAAGAGCCCAATAGTCAACTTTAAATCAGGACAAGAAGAAGTCAACAAGTCGGAAGAACAGAAACTTGAGAGAATGACGCAACACCAGGTAGGTGCTAGCAACCACCGGTGTCAGGAAGAAGAAAATCAAGAAATGCGCAACTCACGGTGGTGCGTCTGCTTCCTTTGACATACTTTTTGTCACTTGCATCATTGATCATCCTGCATGCGGTCAGTAATGGCGTTCATTTGCGATTTTATTGGATAAAGTCAATCAGACGCGAACACTGTTTTCCAACAGGTTCTCACAAGAACGTTTGACAGTCAGCAATGATGACGTCAACGTCATTATAAAAACGTTTCCGCACACAGCTGAATATTGTAGTTAGAGTTATGTATATAGTACGTGCTTGGTTACTGTACGAGAAATTTTCCTTTTTATAAAAATATTCTTAACATCGTCAGCGGTGACAGACGTACGATGATTCGATTTGCACTACATTCCTTCCTCATTCCGGTTGTATTATTGACGTCAGTTCTCTCCAGTTTCTTTCTTCGCACGAACAGTGCACTGCTCATGTAGTTGATAATTTTGTCCTGAGTGGCCTGGACCCTTGGGTTTGTTCTGCATGGATATCTGTTCACTCTAAATCACGCTAGTGATAACCAGTTCCACTTTTTCACCCAGACATGTCTGAAACATGTCTGTGACAAAGTGATAGTAATTCCTTTTCATTTCTTGATTTCCTACACTAAACTATTCATCTTGACCGATCATTTTTTCTTCTTTTTTAGAAAATATACATTTAGAGTTCTTACAATTTGTGATACTCTATACATTAAAATCTATTACATAAATAAAATTATTAATTATCAAAAAAAAGGATGAACATACTTTGAAGTAAAAAGATAAATAGCATTTATCTTATCTTATCCCCAAGTGCTATAAACAATAAATCTTGTTTTGAACATTCTGTTTTTTATTCTAAATAAATGAAATCATACCAAATCGGTTATATATCCTCTTCTTATGATAATTGCTATATTTTTATCTTTTTTTAATAGGCTTGCAAATTCAGCTTTAAAACCTTTAGAAAACTTAGTGTATTTATTGTACAAAGCTCAGTACCTTTTTTATCCAGTTCACACCTCTTCTCTTCAACTTATAGAAATGAAAATAAGTGCATGATAGTTTCAGCCTTTCCACAATGACTACACATAACTATCCGTTATGTTCATCGTAAATAACCTCTCCTTTGTAGCTAAGACTTCATGCATATACGTAAACAACATCTTTGTTAATTGGATCACTCCACTTATCATTACTAAAATTCCAGTTAAACAACGGATAGATTCCCTCAACATTTGGCAAAATGGATTCATCTCTCACCATGTAACAATAAATATGCTTTGTTCTGATCAAAGGATAGGTCTTTATCTTTATTACAGAAATGAAATAGCGTTAACAATTTGTCGTCATGTGGAGTGCTAAAAATGGTGGATTCCTTAAATCTGTTAAATCAACAAGGTTAGGAAGTCTCACCTTACAATAACATGGCGCTATCTCGAACCCTATTGCTCTATTAACAATATATCTGTAGAAGCTGTAAAAAGCAGGCAATTTGCTTTCACAGTTAGATGTACAATACCACATCCTCCCCGACTCTTTAGGAGGTAATAGGGTGAGGTGGGGGAACACCGACCTATTAGTAGAAAAAATTGCCTAAAAATTCCATCCTTGTACCTGAGAGAGAGTACAAACTGTGCTCAAAACAAACTACACAACATGGCCCACCTGTAGCATACTCATAAATCCTCAACTCAGAGAATAAGTGTCATATTTTGCACTTTAAAAAAATTGTTGCTATCTCAGTCGGTGTTCCCCTACATAATTTTCCTTTTAATGGGTGAAACTTGGCAATATAAAGGCTGCTGTGATCCCGCAAACGAACACACAGAAGACTGAGGAAACAACGAGTTACAGCAGCCGAGATGAGGAAAAGGAGCCGAATGGAATGTAGAAGCTGGCCAGAGGCCAAGCACTGGGAACTACGAGGTAATTCAACGCTGAAAGGAAAACTGAGTAGAAAGGGGAATCTGGCAGTTGCACTAAGAAATGATTGTTAGGAGAGGAGGGAAGGTAGGATTGAAGAAGAGAATGTGAATGGGGCTCCCATAAAATGGAACGGAACTGGTTATAGCTAAGGAAGGGGCGCTGCAAAGAACCTTATGTATTGCCTACAGTGCACCGCGTGAGGTGTACTGACGAGGTGCAGTAGAAAAAAAACTGCTCAGTAGAATTGATTGGAATTTGCTTCAAAGATCGTCAATCTGAAATCAGAGCGAAACATGACCTTGAAGACCTCTCCGGTTTTCATTAAACATCTAAGAAAAATCATTCAACGCAAAGTGATGCAAGTCATACTTCTTCTATGTGTTATAGCCAATATGTGCATGCTAACTGATGCTTTTGTGTTATAGAAGAGATGCAATATTTAACAAAATGTTGATCTGGGTTTTTGTTTCTATGTGTGGGTGTCATCAAATTATTACTGAAGATAACAGACGAGAATTTATTGTTTTTGTATTGAAAATTGCTACGATGTTTGCGATATATCCAACCGATAGTTGCATTACATAACAATGAGAGAGGTTGGAGGTCCTACTTATCCCAGAAGTAGCCCTATATACACTCTATAACAGTCTAGCCGTAGTTGTTTTTGGGGTAATTTCCAAAAACAGTGCACAGTATGCACTTATGTTTGTTATGCTAAACTTAGCAAGTCTTAGTTGCACGTTTCATAATACCCTTTTAGGGAAAGGAAAAACAGACAAACTCTGTATGACACTGGAAAACTGAGTAAGAAGCAACGAGGTACATAGCACTAAATTAGATTCACACCAGCCGTGCATCTAATGTCTAGGCCAGTCCCTTACGACGCTCCTGATAAGCCAATCACAGGGCTGGAAACTCTCAGTCTCTCTTGCGAGTTCACATAGGCATGATGTATGTTCCACCTCTCCTGACGGATACTTCTTTCAAAAGCAGCCCAGTGATTGGCTTATCAACAGCCAATCAGGAGCGCCATAAGGGACTGGCCTAGATATCAGATGCTCGGTTGATGTGAATCTTCTATAGTATGTGCTGTTGGTCAGGGATGAACTCAAGAGTAGGGCGATGATGGAGTCAAGGGAAGAGTTCACACCCCAAAAGAAAGTCTGTGATAATGGTCAAGTACAAGTTAAAATGCTCTTATTTACTGCTCAGTTATTAATGAACGTGATTTCAATTATATCATTGATCGACTGCAGAAAAATGTGGCACTGATAAGCAAGGAAACCCACATGTTCCATCAGAATTATCTGAGGCATTTAACAAATATCAAATTTTCAACGCTATCAAGTCGATATCACACATGGTGATTGGAAAAAAATTCCTTCTCATATTTAGCATTGTTCATATTTGGGATGGCAACGAATGAAGTGTTGACAGATGCACAGGCCCAGATTAATGCCACAACTGATAAGCAGACTAGGGTTATCAGTGGCCTATCATCCCACCCATCAGGAAGGTAAAGGTAAAATGCGCGCTATGAATAGTAAATACTCGTCAGGTATTTAGAGAGAAAATTGGAGCTAGTATTGAGGCAATCTTTGATCTATAGTCCCTTTGCCTCCCAGGCATTAACTGTTGAAGTGACCATGTGATTTGTGGGATTTAAATGATGATGATATCCAGAAATGCTTGTCCTATGTTACTGAAAGCTGGTTGTAGTACTAATGGACAACTCTGCACCTTTTCTATGGCATACATTCGCGGAGATCAAAGAAGCTAAACCACCTACCGAATCCATGTTGGTGCTGAGCCACCAGCGTCCACAAAGCACGGTTACCTGCAACATAAATTGCTTGTTTGGAATCCTGTGCCAAGTCAGCAAGTGACACCCACCTGCGGCACCACCTGACAAGATCACCTCTGGCCTTGTGGAGTCCCAGCTGTTTCGGAAGGTCGCTCGCTTGTCTTGGAAGGGATAGCAGGGTGGGGATGAGCCAGTTACCAGGGGCCAGGGCCAGTACAATTTGCAGTCTCCGCAACAACAGCAGGCCAACCAGTTGCTGTGTATTCTAACATTTCTGAGGGCTGCTTTTTCTAGAGAAGCACATCCTGACTAACATCTGACGGCTCCAAACACTTTCTGTGAGGAGATTTCTCTAAGGTACAAGCTGAGAAGGTCCACAGATTCCTCCTCCCAGGCAAAGTTATTGTCCTCGCCTTGTCACGTAGCCAAGAAGATTCGTGCATGTACAAGGTACAAGGGTCTTGCCCAGGCAACCTGCCAAAAATCCTCTGCTTTTTAGTTGATCTGATCTGTTGTAACAGACATCATTGTCCTACCATTTCTTGGGAGGCACTTCCGGTTGGATTGGACGATTTAAAGTGTGATATATATCAATATATATATATATATATATATATATATATTTATATCATATATAGTACTTTAAATCGTATATATACACACACAGACACACACACACATATATTATATAATATAGATATTATGATAATTATAATTAATAATAATATAGTATATATATAATATATAATATTATACGTGTAATATATTTTTACATACATATAATACACATAACGATCAACGTTATTATATATAATTTATATTATATAATATATTATCATAACTTTATATTAACAATTCGTAATTTAAATATTATTATAATTATATATTATATCTATTTGAATATTATGATAATATAAGGGGGGTTGATTATATATATTTAGTAGGTGGGGTGGGGGGGTGTGGTGGTGGGGTGGTGTGTGTGGGGTGTGTGGTGGGGGTGGGGGTGTTGGGTCAGGGGTAGGCGTGGGGTGTGGGTGTGTAATATATACATATTATATACACATTAACTGATCCACTTAATTATATATTATTATATATATATATAATAATAATATATATTATGAAATTATATATTATTAAATAATTATATTACTAAGGGATTTATAATATTACAACAATTGTATTTGGGAGTGTGGTGTACCATATGATTACGTATCTATATAGTTTATATAGATATTAGGGCCTAATTAGACTATTATATATTATGACATAATATAATTACAGTATCTAACGAGTATTATATAGCTGTACAAAAATTATAGCCAACCTTACCAATTGATTTAAAACTATATATATTTTTAATTATAATACGTATGTAATACTATATAAACCGTAATAAGACAATAACTTATATTATCCACAATTCACTTTAAAGTGTGTGCACTTTAAATAATATTATATAATTTATATAATATATATATATATATAAGTTTAATACTATATATTTATATAATATCATTAGTATATTATAACATAAATTAGCCATGGGTGACACAAATTTGAATTTTTAAAAACTGTGTATGTATGTATATATAGTATATATATATATATATATATATATTATATATATATATATATATATATATATATATACATATATATACATAAAGTATCACTTACACAATTGATTTAAAGTGTGTGTGATATATATATATATATATATATATATATATATATATATATATATATATATATATATATATATATATATATACATACATAACTTATCACTTACACAATTGTTCTGTTCTTTAAACAGGATGGTATCAATGGTATCTGGAGGAGATATTTATTCAGGAAAAAGTACAAGCTTTCTAGGACTAGCAGACCTCACTGTCCGTTAGTCCTTGGGGGGTGGGGGTGCCGCAAAGGTTTATTTGAGGCCGGAGGGTGGATGGCGAGCGAAGCGACCCTAACCAGCCGGGGGGTCAGGGGCCCCGCTGGAAGCACCGGCCCCCCCCCCCCCCCCCCCCCCCCTCCCGAGAAATTTTTTAGAAATGTCAACAAAACAGGATCAATCTGAAGGAAATTTGTAAAGGAAATTTGAAGAATTTTTATTCCTTAAAAATTAATGCTGTACATCAAATTTTGAGATAATAAATGAAGATGAAAAGGTAGTAGAAATTTCTAAACAAATCGAGTTATAAACTATAGTGTTGGTCCTAGAATATCTGCAATTTAACATATTGCATTAAATACAGCTCACTACCTACACGAGGGTCATTCAGGAAAACAAGAAAAGTTGATGTGAACAGGAAGATCTTAAGCTTGGGAAAATGTGTAGAGATAAAATGGTACTACATCATTTAACAGGGTTCATCTAAGGAAATTTCAAAATTAACATATGGTTCGAGCATTTCAAATATTATCTACTAAGGAGGTATCCTTGATCTTAATTTTGCAAAATTATTAACCAGTACGTCATAGTTACGATTTCTAATAAGCTCCTTTTCTTAGGCCATGAGAAGCAAGTCATTCAAGCGCTCATTTTTCATGGTAGTTCGTAGATATGTTTTCACTGAACTAAGCACTCAAGACAGTCAGTCGTTCACTGCTGGCAGTTGTTACAGGGAGGGTGATGAGAATTGTAACGATTTCAAGAATTTCTGGGGAGGCGCATTCTAATGGTTTGAGTTCATCATACAATTCAAACAAATTCTTAGGCTGTTCATTCTTAGTTAGAAAGTGACTCTGCTACAGAAATTTGGACATTTAGAAGGATTTCATCTATGTGTATATCTTTATAAAACTGTACTATGGTAGACAGTTTCTTATCATTTAAAAAGTCATTAGAATTACAGTCCAAGTGCATTCATCGCTGCTATCAGTGGCATACTATGAGTGAATCTATTATCCATCTCAGAGAGAAATCTGTCTAATATGCCTAAATAGGAGCAAGACTTATATGGTCCTCACTCCTTCCTACAGTTGAATCAGTTAAAAAGTCTTTTAACTTGGACGAGATCTTTTGGATCCTCATGGGTCTGCCTACTTGATTGGAGTCATTCAAGTTTGTATCAATCTCAGATGCAGCAGAAACAAATCTTAAGTTTTGTCAAAAATATTAGAGAAACTTTTTCATCTGTTCTCAAGACCTGTCGTTCCTTATTAGTTGACTGTATGAAAGAGTGAGCTTCAGAGAGCAATAACTCCTTTGCTTGTAGCTGGTCTGACAAGCTGTTGGTAACTTTCAAGACTTACTCTGCAACATGAAGAAGATTCACTACAAACTTGAAAGACAGCAACTGTTTGTAGAGTCCACTTGCTTCAGCTGCAAATTCTGAATCAGAGCTTTCTCTCAACAACCTTCAACTTTGTGAAGCACTACTAACAAACTTCCATAACCTTTGCAACTGACCGATAATAGTAAGTAAGACCCTCTTATTATGGCAGGCCTTTCAAATGTCAAAACTTGAAGGTCTTCTGCTTTCTGTGCCTCTATGAAAAGTTTGTACCTTGTATTACTGTTAGTTATAAATGTGTAACTATTATAGTATGTCATGGGTAACTATTATACGATATGTATTATCTATATTGTTCCGAACATGTTCAAAATAACTAATTTCAATTAATCCCTCTCTACACTTCAACTGCTGGTAAATTTTCATGAATAAATATCTGCTAGATACCATCCAGTCTCAATCAGGTATATATATATATATATATATATATATTATATATATATATATATATATGTATGTATGTATGTATGTATGTATATGTGAATGTGTATACATATATTCTGAGCTGCTTTCCCTAAGCGGTGGCTCGTGGAAGAAAATGTAATTAACTGCCATTGTCATATATACGAGAGGCGGTATAAACTTATATCCTCTTGCGGTGGCGGTGTGGGCTAAGACTTCACTGTGCGTCTTGAATCTGTTGGTTCGATAGTTCGCGCCCGTGAGCTGACGACTTTCTTATTGGCTAAAAAATTCCCTTTCGGTTAACATATATGAAAATATATTAATTCCGAGGTAGAGCGAATTACGTAGATATTAAAGGACATTTGTAGCTGGATGTATATAATATATATAATGATATATATATATATATATATATATATATATATATATATATATATGTGTGTGTGTGTGTGTGTGTGTGTGTGTGTGCCCTTAAGTGAGGTGAAATACTCGCGTACTCTCAAGCAGGTCATTCCTTAACTCTGCTACTGCAATCTACTGAACACCTCTTCCTTTGCTAATGTTCTCAGGGCACAGGGATCTATCTTAAAGGCGGCCTCTAGCAATAGTTTTAGCGGCATTGCTTTCCTCCTCCTCCTCCTCCTCCTCCTCACCCTGACAGCGGAGGTTGCTGCTGTGGGCAGCTACAAAAATGTCTTCGTCAGCGTTGACGCATAATGTACATTGAGAGTTGCACTCACTCTTTTGACCAAAGATTAACTATGATGACAGAACAGAACACAATGTAGAATTTGGGCCAAAGGCCAAGCACTGGGACTATGATGACGTCATTCAGCACTGAAAAAGAAATTGACAGTACAGGGTTTGAAAGGTGTAACAGGAGGAAAACCTCAAAACAGTTGAAGCACTATGAATCAATTGTTAGCAGATGGTTGAGGAAAGAAAGATGGAAGACAGAGAATATGAACGGAGGTACAGTGAAAGGAATAAAAAAGGGTCACAGCTAGGGGCCGAAGGGACGTTGCAAAGGACCTCAAGTAATGCCTACGGTGCATTGCAAGAGGTCCACCAACAGCACTAACCTCCTAAGGAGTAAACTACGATGACGTTTGTTTCAGTGTCAATAGCGGTATTTCCTTTGTCTATGCTAGTGTTTGCATGGCCCTTGTTGCAGCAGACATTATTATTATTATTATTATTATTATTATTATTATTATTATTATTATTATTATTATTATTATATATTAGCCAGGAAATGAACCTATCCATATGAAACAAGAAGCGCCCACCCAAGGGGCCACTGACCTGAAATTCAAGCTTCCACAGAAGATGACGCTCATCAGGAAGTAAGAGAATGTCAAGGGAAATGCAGAAAGAAGAGAAGATCTAGCTTATTCGAAAGAAAAATTAAATGGATAAATCAGAAAATAGATAAAAAAAATGGACTAAAATGCAAGGAGAACAGTACTAGGGCAGTCATGCATTGCATCTTCGTTTGAACTTCCAAAACATAACACAACACTTCGTGTTTTGAATTGGTAACACTTGCACGGTTTTTAGCAAACACTGAGCACCTAAGCCAACAAAATCCCTTCCACAAAAATGGCGTTTCATTCAACTACCCTGCTTGCTGACGAGGACAGGGCGACAGAATAATTCTGTTTACGCTTTCATTCAGTGATTCCTCCTCAAGTAGTATATCTTGAATGACTACAAATCCAGCCAACTGACACCCCCCACCCACCCCGCCCCTCCCACATTCGCTTTGATGACAGCGTCCAACTATGATGAAGGCTCACCACATACCAGAGCTGAATATGCTTCTTCTGGTGTCACAGTCAGTTCTACCTGACGACTGCATTCGTCATTCAGTCTGCACGGAATTCTTCTAAGACGCAAGTTTTTTTTATCATAACCATCTCTTCCCTCCTAATACATTTTTTGTCTATTTTCTTTTTAATAAGTGTGTTGTCCGCTTTCTGTATTTCCCATTACCTTCTCTTACTCCGTTATAATTATTGCACCATATTCTTAGGCACTCTGAATTTGAAGTCAGTGGCATCTGTGGGCTTGTTCTTTATGAATAGGCGTCATCATGTACGAGATAGAATATTTGCCAATGATTTTAGGTCAACTTTGATAAAATTCTGCAAGTGATACTGTTAAAATTGTAAAATACTGTATATTTTCTCTAACAAGAGGTAAAACAAATCGGTGTCATGCTCTGAATAATAATAATAACAACCGATGCGTTTTCACCGCTAAAACCCGAGACGGATTCCAGCGCACAAATCATAAACATTGACATTCAAGAAGAGCATTTCGCCCTTCGAGTCAACTCCCTCTGGCGAGAACCCAGCAACGAACAACTCTTTTCGTTCATTCAGCCTAATCTCTAACGAATGCGGCTAAATGAAGCAGCACTGGCAACTTCCGAGGCTTTTTGGCTTCTCGTTCAACGATGAGTCATTCCTAATGAACCTTTTGAGCGTCGCCATCGGTTTTTCCAAACGCAAAATTCTCTCGCTTGTCACGAGTGCACAAGTAGTATATATTTCCCTCGCTGTTTAGAGTCTCGATTTCTGACTGCTTTGCTTCTCTCGAAACGTCTAGATAATGATATTTCAGATCCATCATTCTCCGGTCGTAACTGTGGGACATTATTGATTGTTTCAACGTTTACGAGAAACGGCTGCTAACTTTGGAACTATACTATGGTCGTTCCCTTAGTACGACTGACTGACTACTCACACACACACACGCACACACCCCGTTCGTTTTGAGACTTCGCTCGGGCCTATTCAACAAAAACTCTTAGTGTTATATCGTGGCAGTTGGAGCAGGACAAACTAACAAAACAGAATTGCATACATACATATATACAAATATAATGTATATACATATATATGGGTGTGTATTTTACACACACACACACACACCACACACACACACACATATATATATATATATATATATATATATATATATATATATATAGAGAGAGAGAGAGAGAGAGAGAGAGAGAGAGAGAGAGAGAGAGTACACGTATATACGTATATTCATGTGTTTGTGAACTTTATCACTTACACAATTGTTCACTACATTAATATAATAAAAAACAGGACCTCATTCAAACCGGATGGTAGGTATCTAGCGGAGATATTTATTTGGGAAAAGTTGCAGCCTTCTGATACTAACAGCCCTCATCGTTTACGGATACCAGGTGATGAGGACTGCTGGTCCTTGGAAGCTTGTGGTTTCCCCTGAGGAAATATCTCCGATAGATACCATCCACTTTAAATGAGGGTCTGTTATAAATTAGTTATATAAATACATATATTAACGTATGCATCAGAAACTTGGAGCCTTACTAAAACCTTAGAACATAAGATAGTTACAACTCAAAGAGCTTTGGAAAGAATAATGTTGGGAGTAACACTAAAGAGACAAAAAGAGCAACATGGATACGAAGCCAACTAAAGCAGAGGATATTCTAACAACAAGTAAGCAAAAGAAATGGGCGCGGGCAGGACATATAATGAGAATGTCAGATAATACATGGACAACAAGAATAACAGAATGGGTCCCTAGAAATTGCAAACGAAGCAGGGGAAGGAAGAGAAGGCGCTGGATTGACGAGCTAAGAAAATTTGCGGGTATAGACTGGCATAGAGGTATTGCTGATGACGTGATGATATGATATATATATATATATATATATATATATATATATATATATATATATATATATGTATATATATATATATATATATATATATATATATTATATATATAGGACTGTGAAGTAATTTCTTTGTACCCACTACCTCCACAAGGAAGCTTAGTTTAGAGTGATCCAGCGGGTCTCATCAAATATGAAGTATATAATCACTGAAAACCGATGAAACGAATCATTTCTGAATATGGAAATACTAAATAAATAAAGCAAATTCACAGATCTGTTGTTTGTTTGTTTGTATGGCGTTTTCACGTTGCAAGGAACCAGTGGTTATTCAGCAACGGGACCAACGGCTTGACGTGACTTCCGAACCACGTCGAGAGTGAACTTCTATCACCAGAAATACACATCTCTCACTCCTCAATGGAATGATCGAGAATCGAACTCGCAGCCACCGAGGTGGCAGGCCAAGACCATACCGATCACGCCACCGAGGTGCTGACAGATCTGTTGTCACTGCTCTGATCGTGGGACTGAAACCGTTTCTCATTCATCATCATTCGACCGAGGATGGATTCCATCAACGACTAGTTCTGCAAATACAGACGACGACGACCTTAAGGAACCCCAGTCTATCTCAGTGGATTGGATGATGGAAATGAGATTTTAGGCAAAAGGACAAGCGCTGGGGCCTAGGAGGTTATCAAGCGCTGAAACGGGAATTGAGAGTACAAAGGTTTGAAAGAGGTAACAGATGGAAAACCTCAAAGCTAAGAGAGGTTGGACAGCAAGATTTGAAGTTGATTGTATGATTGGTGGTTTTATCGTTCTATCACGGGTTTGAACCGGAGAATTCGTCACAGAATTTCTCTTCTTAATCCAGAAAAAGCTGTCGAAACCCTCAGGTATCTGCTGCTTCGATCTTCTCAACTCTCTCTCTCTTCTCATTTTTAACATGATAGTCGGAACTCTTTCCGCATTTTATATCGTTCCTGCTCAAAAGATAAAGTCTTCAATGAATCAAACAAAAGCTCTGTTGACAAGAATGAAAAAAAAAAACTTATTAAAATCCTGGGCGCGTTACCAAACTGTACATTACCAGAATGATCTAGACCAGCGATCGCCAACCTTTTGAACTTCATGGACCACTGATGTATAATTTTTAATTTGGCGGACCACTAACACAAATTTTAAAAATGGTTAATACGTTTATATAATAATATAATAATAATCAGAAAACGCTTACTTTAGTCAAATGAAATGCACCTATTGAATATAACAAAGTTATAGTTTAATTATTAAAAAGAAATAAACAAAAATTTCAAATTTAATTATTACACATTTAGTGTGATATTTGTTCCTACTTGTTTGAAATAAGCTTGTTGATTTTTGGCTCCAACGACGTCACACAAGACGGAGAGCTGTTTTTTGGAGCCGAGATCAAATTCTTTAATGCTAAATCGTCCTAAAATGCTAAATCTAGCATTAAAAATGCTAAATTGGCAACATAGGGCTCTCTTTCTTCTGTGCAATTTTTGTATCAGGGTTGCCTGAAAAGGATCAAGGAAACAAGAATTGAAATAATGTCCCAAGTTTTCTGCGGACCATCAACATTTCTTCACGGACCACTGGACCACCCGTTGGCGACCGCGATCTAGACCAATACAATACAGTGTGTATACCTTTCTATTGTCATGACAAATTCATCATCGCTGGCGTTAGGTCTCGTCGTTCACCTCGGAGGCTATGGAAAACGATCAGCAGGTTCTCGAAAGATGAAGATATGTCCTCACTGTTGACTTTTGTTACGGAAGGAGCATCAAAACAGAAGGCGAATCTGGGGCAATCTCCTCATTATGAGGGAAATGTCGTTCGCTTCCGCAGCAGTCTGGGGCCAGATCGAGAGACCGCTAGAATTAGCAGTTGAAAACGATCACAGGAGTTTTTTTTTTTTTTTTTTTTTTTTTTTTCTGGCCCCACAAGCTTCGAATTCCAAAGCCGCAAATGGTCCAACATAGTAAACAGTGCTTTCAACTCTCAAATACCGAAGCTGTCCCCATTCGCAATCAATGTATATTTACGTATACTTGATTACACTTGGAATACAAATATTTATAATGAGGGATTTTAACAATACCTAATGATAATGATCATAACTCCTTGGAGTAACATTTTTCCTTGACCATCAAAGAAATAACTGTGGAGGGTCTATTAATAGGGAGTCTCTCTCTCTCTCTCTCTCTCTCTCTCTCTCTCTCTCTCTATGTGTGTGTGTGTGTCTTCATTATGTGACACTGTTCGATTCTACTCATCGAGTTGACAGTTCTTGAGCGCCCTTTAAATATGCTTTCTTTGACATCCCTGAATATCTTAAGATTTCTGTTTACTATATATAATTCTTTTATTCTTCATCCGCCCACGTAGTGCCATTTTACTGTATTACTTTGCAGATAATGTTAGCAAACAAGAAAAGGAAGATACATATGTGAGACTTAAGACAAGGACATTTTTAAATAGCGAAATTGGATGGCATGCGACCAGCACCAGCATTTCATCGACGACAACAACAACAACAACGAACTGAACTTGTAAATACCTGTTCTACACTGTATGCCTACCACAAGGACTGGCACTGGCTAACAGCCAGCTGCTCCCAGCGACCGACCATAGCGCTAGAACCTCTTCGTTCTTTCCTCTGCGACTCTTAACTCAACCTGTCCTTTATTTCGAATGTTTTCGCGGTTTGAGGTTGTGCCTAACACACTTTTATATATCATTATCATTCAGTAGATGAAACATATTCGTATGGAACAAACCCACCATAGAGGCCACTGACTTGAAATTCAAGCTTCCAAAGAATATGAAGGTGTTCCTTAGGAAGAAGTAAAGGGAAATACAGAAATAAGATATACCACTTATTAAATTGAACAAATAGATACAAATGTACTGAAATGCAAGATGAATATTACTAGGGTAGTAATGCATTGCATCTCCACTTGAACTAAGTTCCAACTGCACGACATCCTCAGTAGGGAGACTGCTCACAGTCCCCCAACGGTGAGGAGGAATAAAGGACCTCTAGAACTGAGAAATTCGACAGCGGGGCACATTTTGCTGCAAGTTGGTGCTTCTGCTGTTCAGTGAATCTGGTTGTTCTCTCTCTCTCTCTCTCTCTCTCTCTCTCTCTCTCTCTCGACATATTAAGGGGATCAGGGATCAATTGTGAAAAGATCCACAGGAGAGGTTCAAGCAGTGAGGTCTGTTAAAAGTGAGAAAGCTGCTGTCAAGGCTAGAATAAAATGAAGGGACAGCTATGTTTTCAACTTTATCCCTAGACTTGAAGGTATCATTTCATGTATTCTAGAGATGATGGGCAACATTATACCATAAGCTTTTGTGTTTGAATATCTAGTGCATGTGGCTCTAGATGACATGTCTAGTCTAAGCAGCGGCGTGAGGTCGAACTTGTACAAAGCCTAAAGAGCTTCTTCACTCGGAGAGGACATTCCAGAGAGAAATGTTGTTCCCTGCATGGGGTACTGAAGTGTATATACTAAAGAACAAAACTCCTCGTGTGGTTTTTTAACTGTAGGGAAAGAGAACAAATGACAGCAGGGGATTTGTTGCTTGTCTGTTCGTATGGTGTTTTTACGTTGCGTGGAACTAGTGGTTTTTCAGCAACGAAACCAACAGCTTGACGTGACTTCCGAACCACGTCGAGAGTGAACTTGTCACCAGAAATGACACATCTCTGACTCCTCAATGGAATGCCCGAGAATTGAACTCGCGGCCACCGAGGTGGTAGGCCAAGACCAAACCGACCACACCACTGAGAAACATGGAATTGTTGCCATGCCTTCCCAAGATGAGTCATCATCTGCTCAACCTCACTCACCCGTTTCACTCACTTCATTCACTGCTGCTAACCAGCGCCCTACTCTAACCCCTAACCCTAGCCTCACTCACCCTCTGGCTCCATCATCTCACCTCACTAACCTAACCTAAATCAACTCCACCTAACCCCCCTTCCTAATTACCCTAAGCTTCATTTTGATTTTTCTCTTCTTTGGTAACCTTTTACTATTATTGCTTATTTTGCTTTATTTAGAAATACAACATCGATCATCTTCTGCCAAGTATACAACTATATATTCATACCCATTTTTCACAACTTTACGAGTAGTGTTTGTTCAACTTTTACTTTTAATAGCTGTATTTATTTTCAATATCGTTTTCATCAGTTACCAAATCTAAGATGTCGCTGATGGTATTTGCATCAACAGCACCGGCAACTCGTCTTCAACCCTGACCATATTTATAATTTCCCTTACTTACTTTGCAACGTGCGATCAAGATCGTACCTGCAGATGCAAACCTACGAATATGATTGATGTCAAAAGGAAGGAACTTGAGAGAGAATACGTCGTGACTCGGTTCTTACTTATTTTCCTCTCCCACCTTCTTTCTGCTCACCTAATCCATCGCTCGTATGCCTGCACATGGACGTGTGCTCTACGATGCATTTGCACCTCTCATCATTTCCTTGGGCGATTGAGATCTTCATTGGTGTTCAACGTTGTCATGGATGGAGAGATTCAAGAAGAGTGAGAAAATGAGGAAAGCCAATAGATGCAGGTGCCTATAGAGTCTTGAATGATTGGCTATGGCGGACGTTTGTAGATGATGACGAACTTGTTAGGCGAGTGCAAAGCAGTAGTAGAGATAAAGTGACCATAGAATGTTTAATTTTACAGCTGAACTGGAGTTTGGCGGGAGGATTATTATCTCTACTGAGGAATTGGTGGAGATATGTGGTGTCTTTTGAGTGCAAAAAGAGAAAGATCCAAAGAGTTCCTTCTCCTAAACATGGATAGGAATACTGTAATACAAGTTATAGATGAGAATCATTGCGAGTTGGAAATGTTTCTACTTAAGTAAGTGAGAGTAGTGAGACAAAACACTTCTTCTCCCGAGCTAACAATTCAAGAGATATAACTGGTCAAGCTAGCATATATACATTCCAAAAATGCGCAATATTGTGAACCAAGGGAGACCTTGCCATTGGAAAGAAAAGAAATGAGGAAACAAGTTTGTAAATAGTATGGCTTCTCTATGAGATACATGCTGTATGTACATGCAAGCAAGCTGTGTCTTGGTAATGTGGCCTCGTGCTTTCCTAGTGGATGAACACTGTTTAATTATGGGCGACGTGACTCTCCATCATCTTAATTAGGAAGGCAAATTTACGAGTTTCTAATGAAGAAAAACTTTTAACAAAAATATATCTTATATGGCAGCAATTTACAGTAAGACTGTTGCATTGTTTTGTATTGTTTGTATGGTGTTTTTACGTCGCTTGGAACCAGTGGTTATTCAGCAACGGGACTCATGGCTTGACGTGACTTCCGAACCATGTCGAGAGTGAACTTCTATCACACATCTCTCACACTTCAATGGAATGCCCGAGAATCGAACTCGCGGCCACAGAGGTGGTACGCCAACACCATACTGACCACCACGCCACTGAGGGACTGATAGCGGTTGTACACCGAGTCCATTTCACTGTTTTGTTAGGAAATATCCCAGTGGCACAATATATTCTCGGGGACAATGAAGTACTGCTCTCATGTTTTCCAATATTCCCAACTTCAAGTTGATGGAATCGTATCATCGTTTACTAAGGCTATTAACATAGCAACTTGAGATTGTGAAGAATGACAGTGAGACAGAGCAAGTGAAGATAGTTACAGGAATAATGAAAAGCAAAGAATTTCAACCCTCATTCCCTGTCACTGAGTCATTTGAAGGTCTCATTTGATGCTTCAAGTTCATTGCAAAGTTCATATCAAATGTAACTTGTACTGTTACATTTTAGAAACGATCATTTGATATACAGAACGACTGTGACTTCAAGGACCATCAAAGAAATAAATCGTGCCTAGTGATCCCACAGACACTAAAAAAAAAAAAAAATGAATTCCATGTGACACCATTTTCAAGCCATTTTATTCACAGGAGAATCCCAAGGAAAATGGTTTTACTACAGACTATGCAGTATGTCAGAAAACCTCCAGCAAGGGTTTGTTTGATTTGATTTATATAGATTTTTGGCATAATGCCAAGGATGGGGCAACTAAGGCCATTCAGCGCTGAAACTGAAATTGACAGTAAAAGGTTTGAAAGGTGTTACAGAAGGAAAACCTCGCAGTTGCACTATGAAACAAGTGTTAGGAGAGGGTGGACAGTAAGATAGAAGAAAGAGAATATGAACGGAGGTACAATAAAAGGAATGATAGTAGTTGCAACTAGGGGCCGAGGGGACGCTGCAAAGAACCTAAAGTAATGCCTACATTGCATCGAATGAAGTGCAATGACGGTACTTGCCCTCTATGGAAGTAAGGGTCATGTTGAGAAAATTTATGATGAAAAAGTTAGTATATTTGCCACAGATATTGTTTGCCTCCTAGACCTTTGCTCCACCTTAGGTCACACAGGCTTACACTGACACTGGCTAAATTACACCACATGCCTTCCTGAAGGTGAAGCACTTGAAGGAGAACATTGCATCCATTCAAGCAGATGAAGCTTCAGTATCTACTCTCCAGGGTGGAAATTCCCAAAGACATTTTGTCTCGTCCTGGGTGCTCATTCACATCTGAATCCAAGGACAGAGTGTATCAAATGGCTGCTATTAGGCTTTGATTTACATGACCATATTATCATATATGCAAGGCCTCATACTCAACACCAAGATGCCATTTTGAAAAGCATCATAAAGAAACTGCCATTCATAACCCAAATGGTGGCACCGGTATTTATCATGTGCACAGCTTTCCATGAAGGAAAGCCTCAGTGGCCCCCAGGGTTCCGCCCCCTTGAACTTTCACATGGAAGGAAGGTTTATAGGTCCTTTCATTCTTAATGAACTCCAGACTGGATGATCCGCGCTCTCGACAACTAAATATACTCGCTCTTTTGCCTTTCATGAAGGAAATATTTCTTGGTAACCACAAAGCCTCGGATGTCAATTGGTGTCCGGGATCTGGAACAAATAATGAAAGGTTCCTTCCGCATGAATTGATGTCATCCTTGCAAGTGGTCAAAATTTAGGAAAGGTTGCACATAATAACCAATGTCAGTAGAAAACTGGTACCTTCGGAGGAATTAAGGTCTCTGAGGCAACCAGAACCATGGCAACCCCAGCGAAACATAAATAAGTACAAATTGTATTTTGATGTAAAAGTACCAATAGGTCATTAATAAGTGATGAACCGTTGTTACTTCTACCAGTTGGCATTAACAACTAATAAAAAGTTCCTTTTACACTAAAGAAAAAAGCTAGTAGAGTGGCGTACTATATCACACATGTGAAAGTTAAGAAAAATGAAACTACAACATAGGCAAGCCAGATAATCTAGTGCATTTTATAGAAAAATTTCCCTGTAAAAGATTTCAACATCTTGCCTAGTCTAACCGGTCGCCCATCAGTGTTATTTCTGCTATTATCAAATGCATTATGTATAACTCGAAACTTAAAACACTGAAATAAACTCTGGCAATATGAGTCAGGTGTTTTTCTTGCATAACATTTGCACCCAATTTCTACAGAATGGTTTCAAGTTTGACTGACGAAAGTAAAAGAGGTGAAGTAAGTGCGGTATGCACTGTGAAACAGAGATAGTTTCAAATTTAAGATAAAATGGATTTTGTCTAAAGCTCCAGTTGTCTATTCCAGATCTTGATCAAATCTTTGCCTCAAGGAAGCTGAAACCTGTGGTTGTTTTGGTCTACTTGCTTCAAATACCATAACAATCCTTTTCCACAATTTTTACAAAGGGAAGTCAGACACTACTGTCGAGTGTCTTTCCACATTCTAGGCTGTTAAGAAACTTTATATATTTACAGACGAGAATCTGTCCTGGAAATGGATCACAAACCACTTACAAGGTTTAGAAACCCTTGTTTGCTGTTGTTTTAAAACAACTCGACCTTCTGCTGCAACAGGCTACTGCTCCATCAGCAACCAGTAATTAGATATGAGCTTCTCACTCAGCCAGGATTTGTACCTGGGCCTTAGATTTAGAAGCAATAATAAACGTTAAATATGACCAATGGGCTATCAAGAGACAGGAAACCATGGGCAATCGAAGACCTCTCTGGTGGAACTTAGAACTTCAGCTTTACAGATTCAGATTTGCATAGTATATCCAATCTTTGAAAGGGCCTGAGTAAAGGAAGAAGTACTGTTAGCTTTAGGACATATTTACTTTAACTGCTGTGACATCTAACGATCAGCCAATTCAAGTACAGTACTACATAGTACTTCACTTGAGTGTCACTTCATTTTCTTGAACCACTGTCACTTAAAATCAAGTGAAATTTCCGGGATCTTTGCAATGAAACTTATGACACTGAAAGCTATTTACACTCAAATTCTGTGAGCCAGTGAACGCTGTATTTTGTGAGTGAGCTATATTTACTCGAAGAATCAGTACGTTTTTTGTCATTTTAGCCTGGCTGGAGACGCTTGTCCCACGACTCTACTGCGACCTTGACTTTTCAGGGTGAAACTTGGTGTTTTTAATAATTAAGAAATGAATATTGCAATTGTATCGTAGGAAACGGATGTCATAATCATGCACCCGTCACAGTACTACATTAAAATCCACGCATATTTTGACAGTCTTGACGTTCGATACTTTTCTCAACAGTGCTGAACCACGAGAAGCCCTTCTGAGTTCTCGGCTTCTCGCCATGACTTCAGAATGTGTCCGTTCGCTTTTCCCATTAGCCGCTCACAGACAAATAGACAGACGATCTGTCACTTAAGAGGTGGACAGAATCTGGAGTACAACAACCACATTTGCTGAGACATTGATGGATGGGAAGCTCATTTATTCGTAACTCGCCTCAATATTTGACAATCTGGAATGCAATGAAGATGAAACGATAAACTTGTGTTGTTTACAAGGTCGAAAGGGGAACTTGCCACTGACTTGGAGTGGAGGGTGCGATGTCATGATGATGCTCGCTAAGTAATGGAGAGAGAGAGAGAGAGAGAGAGAGAGAGAGAGAGAGAGAGAGAGAGAGAGAGCTTACTGAGGGAAAGAAAATTCTCATGCTCCATCGGGAAGCCAAATGTTTTAAATAGAGAGAGAGAGCGCGAGAGAAAGAGGGAGAGAGAGAGACAAACAGAGAGAGAGTGAGTGATGTTATGGTTATACAGTGGGGCTGAGGCGGGGTCAGCTGTGTATTCCTCCGCGCCAACTCTCTCTCTCTCTCTCTCTCTCTCTCTCTCTCTCTCTCTCTCTCTCTCTCTCTGTCAGCTGAGCGTAGCTTTGTCATTACCCTTCACAACCCTGAGGAATGTCTTTAAAAAACGGAAATACATACAGTCTGGAATTGCATATTCAAGCTGCTGTCAATTCACCCCTCTAGGTATTTCACTGTTTGCATTTTATTCTTTCATTTTTATAATATATATATATATATATATATATATATATTATATATATATATATATATATATATAGTAATTGTAATACTGACAGACAGTGGAAATATAGCGTTGCTACTTGAATGTTTGAATGTAAAGGCTCTTATAGGTGATTTATTAGTTATGAATGTTCTAGTAACTTTTGCGAAAATTGTCACTTTCATTATTATTTTATTGATGCGTATGTGTGTGTGTGTGTGCGCGTATTCGGTAACCACTTTAAATTGTTCGAGAAGCCATTGTGTACGTGTGATAGTGTTTCTCCTCTCTGTTGGAGTACGTACGAATTGGAGTGGCTCTCTCCCTACGCATCTACGGTTGAGCACTACGCACAGGAACGTTCCGTTACAGATTGATTTTTGTTTCTTTTTCTTTTTATAAATCCATTTATCCATACATGAAGGGGTCAAGACATTACTCAAATTTCAAGCCCTCATCAAGACATACAAGTGTTGTAGAGGGGCGGGGGGGTGGGGGGTTTGGCGTTGGAGGCTCAATCTTGAATGCCAACCGTTGCAGTACCGATCAAAGTCAATTGCTTACGTACGCAACCATACCCAGGTGCAGTTACTGCTTAAATTGCTTGTGGTTGACGTAACAGGCAAAGCAGCTTCGCTGGCTACAGCCCTTGATTTACAGCTGCACTCTTCGACTCCGTCTTACGCTGCCTCTCTCCCTCCCTCCCTCCCTCCCTCGCTCTCTACCGCAGAGCTCATCGTCGTCTACTGTCACAAAGATCCACGTAGGTTTAAGCTTATTAGAGCAGTAAGGAAGTTTTTCTTATCAACAGCAAAGATGGTAAATGAGTTCTCTTCGAAGATGTGGATAAAGACTAGGCATTTGTGCATCTGTGGAATATATTTAAAAGCGTTTGGATTTTAAAGTGTCAACAACCAAACTTTTGTTTTTCTTTATGTTCTTCTTGTATGGCATTGTTGCGCGCTGGCTGTTCGGCGAAATTCAAGTCGGCTTCATTACCTTCCTTCCTTCCCTTCCCATCATTCCCAACCGTCCTCCCTCCCTCCCTCACTCTTCAGTCACGAAAACAGTCCTTTTCTCCTCCCTTCACAACACTCCCTCCCCCCTCCCCCAACTCCCAACCCAGCCCCGCCTCCCCCTACCATACTCTGGGACCTTTAAATTCAAACTTCCCGAGGTAGATAGACCTCGCTATGACGCACATTGCTCGTTGCCATTCATACCTGACGTGACTATTGACTTCTGTTATCGACAATGTTGGTGTTATCCAATCTTGGCCGCCCTCGATTTCATTGCAAATGCGCGTCATTGCCCCCATGTTCTACAGAGTTGACAAAAGCGGGGTTTATTTAGCCAGAATATTGCGTCAGTCGATTTGGCAGGATCCTACTTCGGGAACTTACGTCAATTTTCCTCAGCACAATAACCTACGCCCAATCCCCCAATTCCCCCCTTCCGTGATTGCCCCACCCTCTCCCTCCGTACGCATACGCCGTCCTTTTAACGACTCGTCTGCGATTTAATTTTGAAAATGCAACTGTTTCATGGCGTGAAAAATGGAGTCGCGTCCCTCTCGCTGCTCCCCCTACGCTTCGACTACTACGGTCTACGGCTGAGAGGGAATTGAATTGGTAGTAGGTCATTGCCTTTCGTCTCTTGAGCACTGCATTCTCTTTTATTCTTTAATTATAATATATATATATATATATATATATATATATATATATATATATATATATATAATAAAAGGAGCAATTCTGTTTGTAACAGAACTTTTTACTAATATATATATATATATATATATATAATATATATATAATAAATATATATATTATATATATATAATTATATATATATATATATATATATATATATATATATATATATATATATATATATATATATATATATCTAATAAAAGAGCCCATAAAAACACCAAAATGTAGAGAGAAAAGTACTATATTTCAGAGACTGCTGTCTCTCTCTTCAGGTATATGAATGAGAAAAGTTTACAGAAAAGGTGGTATTTATACCAAGAGATTCATATACCTGAAGAGAGACAGCAGTCTCTGAAATATAGTACTTTTCTCTCTACATTTTGGTGTTTTTATGGGCTCCTTTTATTAGATGGAATTCTGTTGTTACAGAACATTTTTACCAGTCATATATATATATATATATATATATATATATATATATATATATATATATATATATAATTTAATTGTACCACAGAGGCATTAAGTAAAAAAAAATACTGACATATAATTGAAACACTAATTATGAGTAGTGCGTCTTTGCCGTTATTATATTTATATACAACTGTGCACTTTTAAATATGCACTATTCTGCAACGTAATCATGGGGTTATTTTATCTGGTGACACGCAAGGGAGGATTTGTTTACAACTTAGCTAGGTGTATATGATGATTAGATAAAGGTATCAAAACCGTTTTTTTTTACGTAAGAAAAAATGCATTGTTTCAGCGTTGTAGATAACGTATATACATTTCGGCCTTTTAGCCAATAAAAATGCTTTTCTACCATATCTTTCGTACATGCGAGGACTCTTCGTCGTCTTCAGTGTAACGAGTCAAAGAAAATTGCAAACGCTTCTGAATATGTGATATGGGATGTCCATAGCTGCCCTTATTTATAAATCAGAATAATGACTTTGCTCTTAATTCACCAAAGTAAAATGGGTGATTTTCTTTCACGTTTCACGCTACAGAAAAAGTTTAAGACAGACATTACGATGACATCCATCGAAAGGCATCTGTGACTACCAGCTTTGAGTATATATTCTGTTTGTGTCCATTAGCTCGAAATTTTAAACTTTCACTTTGGCGTTATGTTAAAACGGCAGTATTCATCATTTTGTGCAGATGTGAGAAGTTTAATGTTATGAAATATTAGAAACAATTGTACGTTACCAGCAATGATACTATATCCTAACGTTATTGTCGCCTGGTTTTCCCATCATCGTCGTCAGTGTCAGTCTAAAGAGACAGGAAACAAAAGGGTCTGGGCAGCTTAAAGTTAGCTATGACGCTGTCCTTTGTTCATCCCTTAATGAAAAAGGTAGCCAACCAGTCGGGTCTGCAGACCAGTTGTATCATATCCCTGAATATGATCCATGTCAGATTTCCATCATCTCACCCTGTTCCTCGCGGCCATCCATATACCTTGTGACTTTTGCAGATGAGATTCCTCACATCTGCACTGAACCGCCACCAGCCGAGCAGGAGTGAAACTTGGCCTCACCCTCACAGCGCTAC
The DNA here is from genome assembly GCF_015104395.2 of Macrobrachium nipponense. Lineage (NCBI taxonomy): Eukaryota > Metazoa > Arthropoda > Malacostraca > Decapoda > Palaemonidae > Macrobrachium > Macrobrachium nipponense. The sequence continues at coordinate 51,158,999 of NC_061103.1, forward strand.
TGCCTCTCTACCTTTTGTTCGAAAGATTAATGTCGGAAGATTTGGGATCATCTTCGTATATGGAGGTTATTGAGGAGACCTGGGGCATTCTACAACGCAGTTCGGTGAATGAACCCAGTTATGAGATTCACATTAAGACGAACACTGAATGACTGCCCCAGTCTTTTGTCGGTTAGAAAGGCGTCGGTTTAAAACTGGTCGTGCTAAGTTTTAATTAAGTAATCGCGTACTATTTGAAGGGAGTTTCGCTGTTCAAGTGTCATCATTTGGGGATTTTAAAAGAAGCGGATTGGTGGAATTTGAATGCATTGTAAAGCTGTTTAATGATAACAATGAAAATGAATGAATCAATACCATACAATGAGACCGCCGTATGTTCCTTGGGGGGCCCGTCATATCCTCCCCCCGGAAATATTACCCCCCGAAATCTCCCCTCCGGACATCGGCGCCCCCTCGCCCCCCCCCCCCCACCGGGACATTTTTACTCTTAGTATACAGCAGAGACACAAAAACCAGGAGGAAATCAAACACTTTGTTGGTAAGCTCGATGGTCTAGCATTTTTACCCTTGACTGATGGATGTTGAGGAGGGCATATATAGCTTTTCTGAAAGATACAACCCTTGAAGGGCAGGAGGGGACCCTGTGCACAAACAACATGTGTGAGAGCTGGAATAATCGTTCTCTCAATTGGTTGGCCACAAGCATCCATCTCTGTGGACACTCATTGTTGCATTAAGGAAGGACTGTTCTTTGGTGTGCCTGAATTGCCCTGCTTCAGGAGGAACGTGGGCAGCCAGCCCCTCTCTCCCCCACCCCCCAAAAAAAGAAAAAAAAATCCTGTCAAACGGTCCACAAGACAACTTCAGGAGCGGCTCTTTGAGATATGCGTAGCTCGACGAGATGGTCATAAGTCTGCAGAACAAACTTTGAGGGATGTTGGTTATTGTATTCGACCCTAAATATATGATTGTATTGAATGTTTTAACCCATAATAAAAAATAAACTAGTATTGATGATGCTTTTCTTCTGTGTTTGACCTTAAATATCCCACTTGAATATTTTAATCCTTAATGTAATTATGTTTTTATCAGTTTTTATTGTTCAGTAAAATACAATAAATCATGCAGGACTTATAAACAGACAAACTTTCCAGAGGGGAAAATGTTGCGGGGGTGGGAGGGGGCGGCTGGAATTGTCCAGGGGGAATATATCAGAGGGAAAATGTCTAGGGGGAATATGTCGGGGGGAGTAATGTCCTACGCTCGTTGCTTTGACGTGGGACAGTCGAGCGCGTGAGCAGATCGAACCTTCATCATGAATCTTGTAATGACAGCTTTATTTTATGTTTAGGTCATCCAAGTAAGTAGAATTTTCTGCTGAAAATGAGTGAAAAAGAAAATACTCGTCGGCGTTTATTTCATTGCGAAAATACACGATCATTAATATATGTCTTGCGAACAATTATATTGTTGGCTTAGACGAAAATATGATTAAGTATGAGAGTTTGTTAAATTATCTTTCATACATGCGAAAGAATCTTTCCGTCAAGATTGTCTCATGGATATTGTTTAGCGCTTGTTAACTTTTCTGTAGCGTATAACGGATGGAAAAATTCCGTTCTATAGAGGAATGAATTAATTTTATATAAACTGAGTCAATACTTAGTGATCATACATTGTTATTTAAAGGTAATTCGTACATGGCAGCATACGGGAACATAAGTACATTTCTTTGTGCATTTTTTCTTCGCATCTTATAAGTCTGCCAAATTCTGAAAAGAAAGTCTGCTCACGCCAACTATTCCATTTTTTGAACAACTGGCAGTGTATTTTTTTAAGCCATTGTCTTCAGTCATACAGAAGTAAAGGATAACGAAAATACTGATTGGAGGTAAAAGGGGTAATATAATAATCGCCCAAAAGTCATTCCTTCCGAAGAGATGAAAGACGTTACTGGAGTTTGTGGTTGCAATTGGCAGGTATTGGACGGAATTGAAACGAGCGGCCAAACAGCAGGATCTGCCTCCAATTCAGATGGTAATGTAGAGTGAATTTGCTTTTTGCTGGTTAAACCACAACACCTCCGTTCCGCCATCTTCTCAATCACCATCCTATAACTTCTACAACTTGTTATTTTCATCATCTTGATACTTGTGCTTTCAGCAGTCATTGTTGATAGGCCATGGAACATTTGTGTCACCCTTTCTACAATCTCAGATTAACTTTTATGTTTTCTGATTATTATCTAAATTTAGTTCTTACGAATTACGACCTACCCAGGTGGAAGAGTCCATTTGAATATGGCCAGCTTCATCATAACGACCATGCTCACTTCAGTGTGTACACAAGAGTATTATGACAGTCATGGTCAGCCATATTTTTGCAAAGGCAGTGTGTTGCTGACTCACTTATTCTTCCCTAGTCTGACATGAACTGACTGACACGAGGCACAAGTGAGCCACAAATCTGTTTCAACCGATGTGCGACTCAAGATAAACAACACTTGTGCTGATCCCGGCTCCCTCACAACATGCACACGCCCATTTTGATCTGGGTAGCCTCCTGCTATGCGTCTTCATGTGCGTTTCTCCTCTCCTTGAAGATTTCCCTTTACCCCCTGTTCCTTCTTTTTCACGAACACCTTCATATTGTTCTTTGAAAGCTTGAATTCCCAGCCAAAGGCCCCTCTGGCGGGATTTTCCCGCATGAATGGGGTTCTTCATCTTCTGAATATTGTAATGATGATAACAACCGTCTGACGTTATTTACGGTAACACATTTCTGTTCGATTCATTCTGTCAGATTTCAGATATTTTAGCTGTAGCTCCTCACAGCTATTGACCATTTCAAGCCCTGCGATGCATAGGTTTTCTTAAATATCTTTTTAAATAATAACTGTATCTTCCTGAAAATTTGGCACAACATGTTTTACACCTTCCGCTAATATATGGCAATATAATTAAGTACCCTAAATTAATAATTAAGGCACTTTACTTAGAAAACTTTCAATTTCCTCAGTATTAGTTGTAAATATACGAACACCTGTCGTTGGCTTAGCAAAAGAGTTAGGAAAGAAGCCCCGCCCACTCCTCTCTTTCTTACTCTGTCTGATACTTATGAATGGAATAGTGTACTACCATATGATTTTTTTTTACGTTTTAAAATGTACACGAACTACCATTTATTACTGATGACTTTTCATAAAGCCATTTGTATGTTTTTATTTATCATGTACCTTTCTTATCTATTTCCATGAGAATGGTGTGGTAGTGGCAACTTTGGATTATTATTGGATATATAAATATGGAAAGAAAAAAACAGATCATAGTTTATTTGAAAGTAAGATCACTATATACATTATTTTATTATATATATACAATAAAGTATGTACATTATATACAGAAATTTTACAGATTTTGAAGTAAATTTTTGCAGTAACCATGAAAACAGCATAGACAAACAAAATAAAAAACTGGTGGATAAATATATCAAAACTTATTAATTACAGGACTATATATTCACACGTATAAGGATATTTCAGCTCACTCCCCATCACTGTCTAAAAACAGATCGTCCTCGTCATCACTGGCGACGTTGACAACGATTGGATCTATGCAATCCCGGACGTTGCCAGTAAGCCAGTATTCGTTCTCGAAAGCTTGACTTCGTTGGACAGCTCCTTCCCACACCTGTTTAGTGACAGCAAGCCTTGCTTCCTCCAATCTGGCCTTTAGGTCTGCCCTGGTGAAATGCCGTAACGATGAACGTACATATAGCTTCATATGCGCCCATACTTGCTCGATGGCATTGAGTTCAGGATGGGCGGGTGGAAGCCGGACGACAATATCAACACACTTGAACAGCTTGTAACTTCTGCCCCTCTAATTTTCAGCGGGTATATTTTCCAGTATATATATACTCTAAATAAACCAAGAGGTCATAATAATCTCCCAAAATAATGAAACAAATAAATTTTATTGCATAAACTAATGTGGATACATAAAACAATAATCCATAGAGTAATTTAAAAATGTAAAACACTATACGTCATAATCGTAGTACGGTACACTTTCATTCTCAGTCAAATGCAAAGAAAATTGGAAATGTTCAAGAGTAAAGTGCCATTATTAATAATTATAGATACTTAGTTATATTGCCACACATTAGCGGGAGGTCTAAAACATGTTGGGCCAAAATTTCAAGAAGATACAGTTGATATTTAAAAAGATTTTTTAGGAAAACCTATGCACCGCAGGCCTTGAAATGGTCAGTAGGCTTTCAGAATAGAAAACTGAATTGAAGCCAAGAGCTGGGACCTACGAGGCCATTCAGCGCTGAAAGGGAAACTGACAGGAAAAATGGTTTGAAAGGCGTAACAGGAGGATGAAAACCTCAAAGCAGTTACACGATGAAAAAATTGCTTGAAAGGTTAGCGTTAAGGAAAGATGGAAGAAAGAAAATATGAACGGAGGCACAGTAGAAGGAATGAAAGAGGTCGCAAATAGGGGCCGAAAGGAAGGACGCTGCAGAGACCGTTAAGTAATGTCTACAGTGCACCGCATGAAGCGCACTGACGGCACTACTCACAACCCCCCCACCCCCTCTACTGGAGCTCTGAGGATAGGTTTCAAAGAAGACAGCGGCGATTTCTTTGTATTTTATAACAATAAAACAAAAATCAAAGGTATGTTTACATATGTTGGGGCGCCCCTCGGAAGCCGCCCACCCATGACACCGTCGCGGGCGGCCGGGAACGAGAGTTGAAACGGAGAGCGCTCGCCAGAAGTCAAGTACACCAACATATTTGAGTTTCAAAACTTGCGTGCAAAGTCGCGACTATTATTTTCAACGGATGCGTCTGAAGGCCCCGTTTTTAACGACCCAGGGGTCGGGGGTCACCACCTTTTGCCAAAGGTCTTCGTCACCGAGAGGTGAGTGATCTTCTCGGGTCGACGGGCGGAGGCTCCCATCTACTGACAGATATGCTCAGTTCTCGATTCAAGGAAAAAAAAAATTCCAACAAGGATCTTAACAGTTTACCCCCACTAAAACAGATGCTTCCGCAATTGCTAGCACTCATGCCAGCTTCTAATGAAAAAACTATTTAAAATATGCAATGAAAAACGCAATATATATCATACCGACTGGCTATTGCACAGTAGAACGTAAGGGTAAGTGCTTATTGATATTTTTTGTTCATGTTATACTGACTTTAGTTACGTGATATTTCTGAAAAAAAAAAAAACACATTCCAAATACAAAAGCTTTGTAAATTTTTGTTCTGTACCATTCATATTGGCGATAAGTGACGATTACCAGTCCGGTGTGATAGGAAATCTATTTATGCAACAAATGACAAAGCAAGCACTTATTACCCGCGTTTCTGTACCCGTTAGTGACAGATATGGGCAAGGAGATCCTCCACGAATAAAAAGGATAACCACATAGCAGCGGAACTAAATGCGTAAATCTGAGTAAAAGTTACGTGGCAAATGCAAAGAAATATATATAAATATATATATATATATATGTATATATATATATGATATATATACATAATATATATATATATATATATATATATAATATATATATTTCAATTTGCACAAATATATTTCATATGGATAAAACGAGAATATTACTGTGGATCCTTCTACTGATTTCTTAGAAGCACGATGCGGTGTTTTTATATTGCATATATATATATATATATATTATATATATATATATATATATATATATATATATATATATGTGTGTGTGTGTGTGTGTGTGTGTGTGTATATATATATACACACACACACACACACACACACATATATATATATATATATATATATATATATATATATATATATGATATATGTATGTATGTATGTATGTGTGTGTGAGAGAGAGAGAGAGAGAGTTTAAACTCCTTAAGACGCGTCATGTAGATGGAATCTGTAATTAGGTATATATAATGGCTCGAGAGACTACTGCACAGATGTAGCCACCTCCTGCAAGGTTTCTAACTCTCCTGAATGAAGCTTCACTTCTCGAGACACGCAGTTTAATTTCTACGTTCTTCAGCCGAAATGGGTTCTATTTGCTCCTACAGATTCCATTCTCCTTCTGACTTAATCCTCGGAAACGTGTTCTTTCACGCGAGGAATCCACTGTAAGTCTGGGCGAGTCACTTTCTCAGATCCCTAAACTTTCGATGGCACACAGCAGGCGCTCATCCGTGTAGACCTTCACTCATTCCCGGCTCTGGCGTGTTACTAACTACACTCTGTTTCTCATCTAATGCTATGTATCGCTTCCGAGTTTTTTTCACGGCAAAGTGACACTGAATCTTGGCCAGGCCGAATTGTCAGCATCCGCTCAAAAATGACCAGAAATTCAGTTACATCACATCCATACAAAACTGGAACTCATTTCTACCAAGAATTCACGTTATAACTTATTTTATTCACCTTTCATAAATCATCCACTAGAGGCTCATGCCCACCACCTTCCCCTACCCCCACCCTAAAAAATAAACAAGCTTCTCTCATGCCCATGTGGAGTGGAATATAAAATTTAACGCTGGGAACTATGAGGTCATTCAGCCGAAATGGAAATTTACAGTAAACAGGTTAGAAAGGTGTACCTAACAGGAGGAAAACCTCGCAATTGTGTACTAATACAAAAGGTTAGGAGCGGGTACAGGATGGAAGAAAGGGCTGACGAACTGAAGTACAGTAATATGGCTGAAATAGGTTGCAGCTTATAGACCCATCTGCAACGGAAACTTTTCTCCCCCCTGTAACCTAAATGTTTTCAAAAAAAAAAAAAAAAAAATGTATTTTCATCCGATGCTTTACTAAGTTTCAAAGGCTCTCTTTACTTCTCTGACTGCCTCAGCTTTCATTTTTATCACAGAAGACAATCACATTTACTCAGTGTTGAGAAAATGTGTCCATAATTCTACCCAATGTGATCTAGACATGAAGTTATGGACCTCCTATACGCCTTTACTTTCTCCGAGAAAATTACGTTAGGCCACTAAACAAAGATTTAGCGCCTCAGTGGCGTGATCGGTATGGTCTTGGCCTGCCACCTCGGTGCCCGCGATTTCGATTCTCGAGCATTCCATTGAGGTGTGAAGATGTGTATTTCTGGTGATAGAAGTTCACTCTCGACGTGGTTCGGAAGTCACGTAAAGCCGTTGGTCCCGTTGCTGAATAACCACTGGTTCCCGGCAACGTAAAAACACAATACAAGCTATATAAGCAAACTAAACAGTCTATGAAGGGACTTTTTCAATTGCTTGAATCACAAGCCTGGAAGGAAATACGAAGTATAATCTGCGACACTCTCTCTTTTGTATATTTCGGTAGATGAAGCCTATTCACGTGGAACAAGTCCACCAAAGGGACCATTGACTTGAGATTCAAGCTTCCAAAGAATGTCGGTTTCAACCTCCCACCGCTGAAGACCCCCCAACACTGCACCAGTCATTTTTCATAGGCATGGGGGAGAGGCGAACCCACGACATAAGAGCGACATGTCACGGCATCAGCTACCATACCAGGTGACCAGTGAATTGTAACAAAGATTAAGTTCTCTCATTGCGTTACGAAGCAAAACCTCATTTCAAGGCCAAACTCCATAACTGCATATATGATATACAATGAGTAGTCGTGTTCTAGAGCAGCGGTCGCCAACAGGTGGTCCACGGACCACTGGTGGTCCGTGAAAAAATGTTGATGGTCCGCAGACAAATTGGGACATTATTTAAATTTTTATGTCTTCTTAATCATTTTCAGGCAACCACTGATACAAATTGCACAGAAGACAGAGCCCAGTGTTGCCAATTTGGCATTTTCAATGCTAGATTTAGCATTAAAAACTTGGATATCGGCTACAATTAAAAACAGCTCGCCGACCTCCGTCTTTTAGTAACGTCACTGGACCCAAACATCAACAAACTTATTAACAAGCAGGAACAAATATCACACTAAGATGTGTAATACTTAAAACGTCAAATCTTTCAATTTTTTTAATAACTGAACTATAAATTTGTTACATTTAATATGTGCATTTCATATTACTAAAATATAAGTTTTCTGATTGTCATTATATAAACATATTACCTACTCTTTAAAATTTATATTAGTGGTCCGCCAAATATAAAATTATACAGTAGTGGTCCATGAAGTTCTAAAGGTTGGCGACGGCTGTTCTAGAGCCTGAAGACCACCAGAGATTGCATTCCTGCAGTCCCCACAGCGACCACCACCAATCGACTTGTTAAAAAGTAGATAACAATGCCTACATATATTCCATCAACTCCCATCCAAGTTTGAGACCAAAGACTAACGAGGCGCCGCAGTGGCGTGGTTGGTATGGTGTTGGCGTCCCACCCCGATGGTCGCGAGTTCGATTCTCGATCATTCCATTGAGGAGTGAGAGATGTGTATTTCTGGTGATAGAAGTTCACTCTCAACGTGGTTCGGAAGTCACGTAAATCCGTTGGTCCCGTTGCTGAACAACCGCTGGTTCCATGCAACGTAAAACCACCATACAAACAGACAAAGACTAACGACAGGCCAACCCTAAGAACTGCACGCCCAGAATCTGCACAGGGATTTCTGTATGCTGCAGAAAATGCCAAAAAGTGCATCACAAGCTCCCGAGCCCAATCAACTTTAGATAATGTGGGAGTTCAAAAAACTATAGGCCCATGTTTTGCTACCTGAGTTGAATGACTAAAGCTCCACGTGCAAAACGAAGCCCTTCTGGCTGACTCACGATAATAACAGAGGGCTTAAGAGCCCAGTAATCGGAGGTCTTCACAAGAGACCGAGGAAAGGTGTCATTTGCGTCTACGCCTCCAGAAGCACCCGGCCATTCTCGCTCTCATTCCTCTGCATTCACGATTGTTGTTGTAACCAATTTTCCTCCCTAACATCTCCACCTAGTTGGGTCCTTAACATTCTCCTCCATTAGAGCTCTCTCTTCTCTCTCTCTCTCTCTCTCTCTCTCTCTCTCTCTCTCTCTCTCGTTCAGGTGAAAAGAACCAGAACTGAATATTATATATGTAATATATATAACATAAAAATATCGGAGACGAAAGGTTGCATATAAATGACTGACCTTCCAGTGACGGTTCTTTTGACGGATGCTCAAATGCACAGTGCAAATAGTCTAATAGTCTAAGTTCGCTACAACTTTAACTTTTCAGCTTATTTATAGTGTTTGACTTTAAATCACGAAAAGGTAAAAACCCGATGATTATACGAATACAGCTCCACTCTCTCCTTCGTGGCTTAATTTTGTGCACACACACACACACACTATATAATATGTTATATATATATATATATATATATATATATATATATATATATATATATATATATTTATTTAGTTTATTTATTTATTTATTTATTTAATTTATTTATAATGTTTTGGGGATGTTCACTGCCCTTTACATTACATACATACATAACATACATACACACATATATATAATATATATATATATATATATATATATAATATATATATATATATATGTGTGTGTGTGTGTGTGTGTGTGTGTGTGTGTGTGTGTGTGTGTGAATTCGGCACGTGCTGGAAGTATTCAAGTTGGTAGGCAAATTGTAACGTGTTAGCGATGAGTGTTTACGTGAACTTTTCCGTTCAAGACAGGGAAAGGATGAAGTTCTGCTGTAAAATCTCTTCCACTCAAAGTAGGAAAGGGCCTTCCTTCTGACTCTGGCAAACAGGTGTCCACTTTTCGCCGTTAAAGGCTAAAGGTAAACAGCTGCCGAATCGTGGCCTTCAGTACTGTTTCCTCTCTCCCGCAGAGCTTGCCCGCGACACTGTCTAATGCTCCTGCCTTTCCCTGGCTCTGGAACGAGCCATGGAGGCTCCTATTACTTTCTATTTCTTCCCTGACTGACTTATTTTTCCATTTGGCGTACTTAATGAGCCTGCGGTAACTGTTAAATTTCCTGTTCGTACATGGTTTCAACTTGTTACTAAAACGTTTGTCTGTGCAGGTAAGAAGGGGAGAGACGGGCTAGGCCTAAGGATTCTTTTTATGAAGAAAATTGCATAACGTTCATACTACCATAGGCCTGCATCTGACTCGGGGCCATTGCTTCACCCGCCTTGACTCGGAGCAGGGCATTCATTCCCACGCGCTTATTAAAGAAACCCGCCCAACACGACTCCGCCCCAGCCGTTACAAGCTGCAAATTGCCTCGCGCGCGGTCACCTTGACTGGCTCCTCGTCTGTCTCATTTTTTGGGAGGCAGGACTTTACTTGCGAGAGCATTATTATTATAAGTAATTAATAACGGATTAATTTATCCAGACCTCTGAGCCTAATATAGGCTCAACCCGGGCTGGTGACTTTGGGAGAGCACATCATGAAGGAAGGAAGCAGGGATAGTCATTCTCAGAGCAGGAATCACACAGACCATTATTGAGATCTATCAGCGTATAGGAAAGCATCAAATATGTAAAAAAAGAAAAAAAATCAGAAAAACGTCATAAGATAAAAAGTCACATTCATATTTCATAGAAAACGATCCCCCAGGGGTTTTAACTCTGTATGTAGTACCACCCCCTTTCCGGCGTTCTTAGTGGAAGCCTCCCGTTGGGGATTACCGTAAAAAATACAACAAAAGACTAAATGAGTGTGACGTTTTTCCTAGCCGAAATTGTGACTTTTTTTTTCCTGCGAACTTTATTACCGGCCACCTCATAGATACCCGAGAATTGTGTGCCTGTCTTTTAACAGTAAATATTTACACACTGTTCTTTTTGTAAACACCTCACCTGTTACTCAACCGGTCTTACACGTGCCAGCGTAAGTTATATGAGCAACACTTATCTGTGTTTCGTAAGGTTTTCTACTTAGAGGGATGAATGAAATCTCATTAGAAACACGAGGAAGGGGGGCGTGTCAGTGTTACTATAATGTATATATATAACCATTAGAGGCGTTCTTTGTGACGCCTTCTCACTCATGTTTCACAATTACATGAATATTGAACAGTTTCGTAAATATTAAAATATATCAAATAACAGTAAAACCATAAGAAACATAAAACAAGGAAAACAAACGCACGACTGACAAAACGATCATAGATCTAACCATCGTCACAACCCATTTGGGTTGACTTTTCTGCTCCCAGTTGAACATTGAATGGTCGCTTCTGATTTCTTGCTTAACAATATTAACAACCCCTCCACCTCCCGCCCTCCACACGCTCAAATTCTTCGTCAAACTAGTCTGCCAAACGGGTTTTATGAAACTGTTTGATGCGCACACGCACACACATGCAAAGTACAAGATAATTTGAGCAAATCTTTCAATTTTATAACAATCGTCACGCAGGAAAAAGCTCCAATTTTGTAACTCCACAAAATCTAGTAATCTAGTTTATTTTACCTCAGTGTGATTATCAAGGGCAATGGCCTCCTTCAAATAGGCCTAGGCCTAATAACCATCAAAGTGTTTTAATTATGAACTTGAGTACATCCATCACTCATAGGATACAGATCCCAATAAGTTTTAGTACATCACACTAAAAGCAATTTAGTATAAAAGTACTATACGACAGCAATGAACTGTACTACAATTATATCAGCAGTGATGCAATATCCCCTGTACGTGCTGCGCTTCGAGTATTCAGTCGTAGGCAGGGCTGCCACTCCTGGTTTTTTAAACCCAGAACTGGGTTTTTTGTCTCTCGTCTGGGTTTCTGGATTTTTTTTAACTACACTGAAGTAAGATATTTTTTGAAAATATGTATCCATGGTGTCCGCAAGTACATAACATCAGCAAAGATGTTGCAGAGACAAATCTTACTGATTTGTAGTTAGGTGGCAGAGCAATGGCTAAGAAAAGAGCCACTTGGTGTGCAAGTAGATAAAACTTTCAAAACAGATTGTCTCAATTTTCTTGTTGAATTGTCAGAACAAATTAAGTAAAGGTCCCCCTTCATAAAGATGGTGTTATTGCTAATTTAAGCATCTTGGATCCAGCTTTGGCTCTTGATACTGCATAGTCACCAACATCTCTTGTCAAATTAGTAATTAGTTTTCCATCAATTATCCCTGAAAAGGAACTGAATGACTTAGACGACGAATGGAGATCATTCCGAAATTCAAAAGATATAACTCAAATTCATAATTCAATTCCAGAATTCTGGTACAAATTAAGAAATATAAGAGGTGGCTTTGATATACCCAAATTTGAAACGCTTTCCTGCTTTATGACAAATTTAACAATACTACCATATTCTTCTGCCTCAGTAGAACGAGTTTTCTCTCAAGTTAATTTGGTCAAATCAAAAAATACAAACTCTCTCAAACCCTATTCAGTGAGAGACCAGCTGCTTGCTAAACAGGTAATAACCAGAAGTGGTCTTAGTAGTGATACTTGGGAACCTAAATCAGAACTCGTAAAGATATAATGGATGGTATTTGCCATAAAAGGTATCAAAAACGTCTGAAAGATCTGCAAGATTCCAATAAAGTGACCCTACAAGAAGTTTCTGAATTTGAGAGTGATCCGGATCTAGAAACACAAGCGTAAGCCTTTTCCATCCATCATCTTAGTTACTGGAAGCCTAAGGTTCATTTGATTATTTATATCCCAGGTATGTCTAATGTAATTATTTAGCACTACTACCAAGTGTACATTATATATATGTATATATATATATATTTATTATATATATCTATATATATAATATATATATAATATATATATATATATATACTGTACATTATTGCGCTGGATTTTTTATATAGGAATGTTTTTTTTTTTTTATCTGACTAATGACTATGGGGTTTTCTGAAAAGTACGAGTGGCAGCCCTGATTTAGACGGGCCTGTACCGTGGGCGGGGGGAGGGGGTTCGAACGACAAACCCCCCTAAAATTTCTGGTAGTTCATATTTTCTTACTATCCTTTTCATTGAAGTGGACTTACAAAGCAATAAATAGCAATCTTTTGCTTTTTGGCAAGTTTTTTTTATTTATAAATCATGTCATTAAGCTTTAACATCATTCTTTAGTAATAGGAAATATACAAGAGTGATAACAGGAATATGATATAGGCCAACATATTTGTAAGTAATTTTAAGTAAGATTCTGTTAACCAAAGTCAGTACTGAATTACATCTAATCGGGTAGAAGGGCATAGACCGCATACCCAATTGTTATTCTTAATATAACTAAAATAATATTTTCAAGTATTTCATCTTGTATGTACGCACAGTAAGTTCCAGAAGTGAAGCGACAAATTTCAGAATTGATCGTACTTCTTTAGAAACGCTCGTGGGGTTGCCAGTTAGTATATTTCATTCCAATTATTGACATCCTCTTCATCTGATAATATGTATCAGTGATTAACTGTACAAGCACAGGAAGTATTTCCCCAGTGAATGATCAATGTTAGTTCATTAAGAGTTTATTAAAAGAAAATATGGAAAAAAAATTTCCCCACCGAAACATCTGCGGCTCTCAATGTCACGTGATATCAAGTGTTCACCACAGAGTGAGTGGCAGCAGGAACCGAGTGCATAAGCATTGGCCTAATATGATTTGTAATTTAACTTTCTACTTTTCTAGCGTTATATCGAAAGTTATTATGATTTCTTTTGATAAAGCACAAAGAAGTTTAGCATCTGATTAAATGAGATATAAATAAGACAAGTTGGTGTGGAGAGAAAAAAAAAAAACTAAATCCAAGTTATATGCGCGTTTAACATTGGCTACATGGTTAGGTCTACTCAAGAATCAAGGAAATATATTTTCCAGCTTGTTAGTTAATAATTTCATCGAATTCCTCAATTGTGCAAATTTTTGCACGTGGAATTGCGTTCAGGGTCGAATCAAACAAGTATTTTCGCAGGTTTCCACTTTTTTTTTTTTCCAGTGCATAAGTGAGACTATTCTTGTCCATACGATCCGGAGTGTGAATGCTTGGCGAGCATTATTTTAATTCGAGTATCTCCTGTTATGCTCTCTCTCTCTCTCTCTCTCTCTCTCTCTCTCTCTCTCTCTCTCTCAGGACCTTTTTATCTAGTCAGGAATAACCAGAGGCTTGTTTTAAGAATCCAGCACTTAGGCCTATTGTCATGCTCTGGTGCTTCTTTATATATAATATACACACACACACACACACAAACACAGATATATATATATATATATATATATTATATATAATTAAATATATATAGATATAATTATATATACATATATATATATATAAATCCCCCAAAAAACTCATAAATTTCTGTTATACCATAATGCTTGACTGGATCAAACTGATTACTGGTTGCCCGTGGAAATATGAAGTTGGTTGATATCACTCCCTTATGATGCGCTCACTTACTAGGGCCCTTTCACACTATGTCGTACGTAAATGCGACACGATGTCGGACCTACATGCGACTAGCAGTCGACTATTATCTCTAATGTACGTTTTCACACTATATCGGTCCGGCATCGCATTACAGCCGACAGGCCCCACTGGCCATGTCCGGTGCTGCACCCAGACGCGATTGCAGTTGGCCATTGCCTTCAATACGTGTCTTCACACTATGCGATTTTTTCCTGCATATACGTGCGACAGCAGTAGACTTCCACTGCTTCTGGTGATCGGCTGCATTGGGTATTGAAAACATTTGAGGGATATAAATAGTGTTATTCCCGTTGCTGAATAACCACTGGTTCCATGCAACGAAAAAACGCCATACAATAATAATAATAATAATAACAATAGTGTTATTCGTAAATAAGAAAGAACTGCAGGTATGGATAGCTTAAGTATAAACTACTGAGAAAAGATTCACTAAATGATTTGCTGTTTTTTTCATTAAGGTTACATACACGTTATGATACTGAAATTATTAGAAGGTTATCGGCAGATTATTGATATAAAAGAGGACTAAAAGCTTTTGATTTCGATATATATGATTTTTTGAGAAGTTTTTATAGTTAACACTTACGTTTTATTTACATTAATTAATGAAACAGAGAGAGATATGGATTTTTTATATCAAAGTAAAAGATTTTAGTTTTTTATATAGATATATCAGTTTATTCTTTTAATAAATAGAGATGTTTCAGCTAACACTAGTTGTTTTCATTTCTCCTTTTTAATTTCTATATGGAAAAGCAAATTTACAAGGAAAGGTCCATATTATTTCCTCTTACTTGATGGTAACTGCCAGTTGTGCTGGCGAAATATCATCTCTGAATGTCGTATTTCTTTTAGCAACTGGTCATGTAGACGTGACAAGAATTCCTCAAAGGTTGTTTTAGACATTCTGAAGTAATTGAAAAATTTATCATTATCTCTCTTCAGCTCCTCGAAAATTGTGGCAAATGCGCCATACAAGTGCCTTTGTGTATTCAAAGGGTGTACTCAGTGAATTCTAGGTTTTCTCAAATGTAATAAATAAAGAAGACAATGATTTTCTCCTCCTGTCCATCTAGTCACCACTACAGGCTGAGAGCAGACTGCAAGCGCTTGTCAAAAATTGGATCACTTTGTACGGCAGTCGGACAAATGTACGTTTTGCGCAATTTTGTGTCGCATTTAGATCCGGCACTGCAATCGTATCTTGGTCCGACAAGAATCGCAGTGTGAAAGGGCCCGCAAATTCAGTCTTAAATTCCACGGCTGGAATATGATTAGAAGATTTGAGGTAAAAGGTTGAAGTGAAAAAGGTGGAGTTAGGATTGTGGGTAGAGGTAGAGGTAGAGGGGGGGGAGGGGTGGTTGGGGTCTGTCGTCTCCCTGCTCGACCAGGTGGTGATTTTACGGGTGTACTGGTTGCTTGCGACCGTCTTTCTTATTTTTTATATAGCGAGTCTGTTTCCCAGGTGCAAGGGCAGGTCCTGTGTCGGTCCTAATGGTTCTATCTTTGCCTAAATAACAGAGCGGCCCTGCATTGTAAGCCTTGCTATGCCCGGAACTAGGCCTAGTCACCTGAAGGTAGCAGCAGCAGTTAGAGCCTTTTTCGAAGATGGTGTTTTATGCTCGGTCCTAGAAACTAAAATCAGAACTACCAACCACACTCAACTTTTCTTTTGAATCTAGGTGCATTCATGGTAGATTATGTTTAATGTTGCGGAGACTTTTCATTTACATTCTATTGATACTTGCGTGGTTTTATGCATCTTCGCTAACATAATTGATAATACGCTATGCTATTAAATATCTGTTTCCACATTGCTTGAAATATACATTAGTAATGTTGGTCATCCTGTGTTGAACGAACATTTAAAATGGTTTCGTTTCTATAATTTGAAGTAATTACTATACTTGGAAAATTATTACTATTACCGTAATTTTTTCTTATGATTGTTATAAATATCATAGATTTCATATTTGTGCATCATATGTTAACTTTATTTTCCTTGATAGAGCTTTCACTGTACAAAAAAAAAAAAAATCAGCTACGTGTTGTAGTTGCCAGTTGGTGAATTTCGAACGAAATCCTTTGAAATTTGTCCCTTCACTTTTGGAACTTACTGTACTTATATGCGCAATGACATTTATAGAAAAAAAGGTCAGAAAAAGTTCATTCTGGGAAAAACGTCGGCCCCCATAAAAAAAAAAAATGGGTACGGACCTGATTCTCAAATAAACAAAGGTGATGACACAGACCGAGAGCATGATGAAAACCCTTACCCAAATCAAGTTTGCGCTAGACTTTTGTGGTGACAGATACATCATGTTTATTGTCATGTACGTGATGCACAAATCTCATGCGACATGACTCCATAGGATTTCGTTCAAAATTCACTAACTGGCAACCTACCATGCTCCATATTTATCATTATTTCAATGCAAAAACATGATTATTGCATACAATAAGGGCAAAATATGTTTCATAAGAGTGAAACCTGTCTCATATTATAAAACTAAGAAAATGTCACGTGTAGCCAAATTTCAGAAAATAAACATTTACGAAACATTTTCAAAACTCGTTCCCACATCGCTGAAGCGTAATGACCAAAACGAAGTCGTCATCAAACGTCAGTTCAAATGTTAAAAAAAAAAAAAAAAAAAAAAAAAAAAAAAAAAAACATAACATTGATGTTGCTTCCAGAGCAAGCATAAATTTTGAAATAGTCCTATTTGAATGCTCTACGCCTCAACGCCGAAAAAATGTAAAGACATAATATACAAAAGTAGAATGCGCCCACTGATATCAACGTGTGAGGGGAGCGTGTGTGACGCACCATTAGTGTGTCGGTGCAACAACCACCACCTGGTGTAACATTGGTCTACAATGATTAATGACTGAAAATATCTTGAAAACATTTACTACTTTATATCTGTTAGAGGAATATTTGGATTTTCATACATAATTATTTCTTATATTTCTTAAATATTTAAAAAATGATGGCATACTAGCAAATATTCGCCTAGGCAATTATTCTTTGGTCAAAGCCAAGATATTGTTCCTAGGCCTAGGTGTGTTAGATTTCTTTACTTGACACTTTGCATTCACATCTCTCTATTACCAATTTTTAGCTAGAAAGCAAATGAGGTTAGCTACACATTGTTGCACTTCAAGTTACCTTATGGAAGAATAAATATTATACACCAAAAGCGAGCAGAGTGGCTTTTAAGAGAATATTCTAAACTAGTTGAAAAACTAGTGTTTCATACGCCTTGATATTAATACTTATGTTATTTCGATTAATAGCCATCTTCTCCATATAATCAAAATCATCATCATCTTTTATTCCTCAAAGAACAGTCTATATCTACAAATAAAATCATTACTAACAGATTATATCTCAGAAGGCTTAGATTATTTTTCTAGACCTATAAATATTTTGCAACATGCAGGCAACTTAAACACAGCCTAAAACTTCAACGTTCAAAGAAAACGTGTTGTAATTCATATTCCTATTGTATTCCCCCAAGAACAGGTAATCTCTACAAATGAATTCAATGGTAACAGATTACATCTCAGAAAGTCTAGATTATGTTTTAGGCCTATAAAACATTTTGTAACATACAGGCAGCTTAAAAAGCAGCCTAAAACTTCAACGTTAAAAGAAAACTTGTTTTAATTCCTATTCCTATTTTGAAAAGGTTGTTATGATGACTGTTGAGCTTATTGGGTCTACTGACATAATGCTGCAGACGTGGTTATGTTGACCTGTCCGAGGAGCATGTTCAATCCAAAGACTATAGTAGTCTTTGTTCAGTCCTTTCATTGATGGCACCGCTAACCTTATCACACCGCAGCGCACTTTGAACTAAGCAACGTAATAAAAAAAAAATAAGTTCAAATCGCACAGATTACGAATATAGCAACACATAAAAGGGATCATATTTATATAATCACGAGGAAAATAGGCCTGGCTGTGAACTTGAAAACTTTCCGACATTATGACATCATTAATAATAATAAAAAAAAGCTTAGCACTACTTGGCAACGTCACGTCGAGTCTCAGAATTTGGACGATACAAAAAGAATTCATGTTGCAAGAGATTTGAGCATCACTGGTATATTTATGACCTACAGTGATTAAATGGCTAGACCTACAACGGACATTCTGTTCACTTTACCTCATTGCTGTCACTTGAGGGTCGAGCCATTTGGCAGAACTTGCTACAATGAAGAAGAGACCGCAGACACCATATTTCATTTGTTGCTCTCCTCCTCTTTTTATCCCGATCGGTGTGTTTTATGCTTTTTACCCTCCACAGTTCAATGAGCTGAGCTTTTCCTCCTCCAGTTGCGTGCGACCTCCTCCAGTCCTCCTCCTCAAACAGCCATCGTCTGGACGATCCTGCCGTAGGAGTTTTCACTTTCAAATTCGAGGTAGAACTGAGTTATTTTGACACTATTTGTTTTCTTTCTGGCTAAAATGCACTTGACGATGATTGGTTGAAAGTTATATGTCCGAACAACATCGTTACGTTTCAAATGAGTGCTTGATGATCCGGATAAGAGCTCGTTGAATAACCAGAATTTCTCCATCAAAACACGTTATGTCTGTTGATAAAGGCATCGAGTTGAGAGTCTGTGAAGAAAAAAAAATTCAGGAGGCCAACATTAAATATTACGATTGCCGAAGTCAGCGTCTTGAAATGAGTTTCGGATACACAGATTTTCA